>NW_007730449.1:0-29409 GCF_000696425.1 Galeopterus variegatus | reverse complement strand
TAAAAAAGAAAAACGTTCAGTTCAGAGGTAGCACGTTTTCCAGTGAGGTCATTGCTTCTTATTCAATTTTCCAGCTGGTTTGACTTATCAGGACACGAGGAGGTCACATAGCTGGCCCAAGGCCACCCAGTGTGCAAGGGGTTCAGCCAAAAAATAAGCCCAACCCTATTATCATTAGTTTTTTTTTTTTTTCAAGTTGCAAAGTTTCTGGGAGCAGATGAGATGCTAATCACATTTATTGAAAATTTACACAAGGAGCCTTGGTGCAGAACTCTGCCCCTGGCTCAAGAAATGTGTATGAGCTGATTTCCCTAGTGGAGAAGGGAAAGCTGCAAAACACCCCCAAATTAAAAGGCCACTTGGCATACAACTCGAAGGCTGTTGTTCCAATGCAGCTGAGTTTGGGGTTAGGGTCTTCGTCAAAGATCCCAAGGCCTCAGCCTTGTCCAGTTAAATGATCCTTTTGCTTCCTTTCTTCCTTCTCTTCCCTCCCCCACACCTTCCACCCCAGCAATTTCAAGTTCGTAAGCAAACTACTGCAACATGAGGCAGTTTCTGGGTAGAAATTGCATGCAGGTGCAGGTGAAATCTTGGGGGTCGTTGTGGTGAGGTTGAGGTTGACACAGTTGTAGAAAATTTAAAAAGCATCTTTTGGGGGGCATTCTCATTGGTGACTCTCCCTTTTGTTTGCAGTAACCTTTGATTTCTCATACTTTCAGCTTTGGTTCTCTAAACTGTTGTGGAATTGACTTTTGTACCTATTTAAGCTACAGAACCCTGTCTTCAAAGAAGGATTAATGTGAAAACAAGCTGGGTGTGGCTGTCATAGGATTTCTCTTGGATACAAAGCCCCTGCCCAATAGGTTTCCTTTCTCCTCCCCTCTCGTCCTCTCCATGACTCAGGGCCCCGCAGGATCTTAGGCAAGGGTGTTTAGTTCTCTGGACCTCAGTGTTCTCATCTGTTGTGTGGGCACAATTATATGTACCTCATGGGAGTGATGGTGAGGTTTAATGAAATGATGCGTACACAGTGACCTGCATGCTGAATGGTCAATTAATCTTTCTTCCCCGACTCATTCTTATATGGGTTCTAATTGAAGCATCTTTATTTTCTGGTGAATACCACTGCTTAAGTGAGTCCTTGGATTCACGGGAGAAACTCTACACTGACCATTCCCTGACTTTACTCCAGACTAAGCTCCTTCTCCTCAAGGAGTTCGTTTCTTGTTTTCACTCTTTTCCCTGTCTTTTTAGCTACCCCCAGGGCTACCTTCTTGGATTTCCTCCTTGCTCCTACTCACCAACCGCCTTCAGCAACCAACATATTTTTTTTCTTTTGAAAAATTTTAAACACATAAATGTGGTACCATACAGAGTGAATATGGCAGTGGACACCTATTCACCCATAAACTAGAATTAACCACTATTAATATTTTTGCCATATTTTATCTTTTTTTTGCTGAAGTATTTTAGAGCAAATCCAAGAAATCATGAATTTCTTTTGCAAATAGTTGTCTTTGTACTTTTGCATCACTAAAAAATAAGAACAACTTATTCTGTACGCACAGTAATGTTATCACACATCACAGAATAAAAAACCAATAATATATTAACATTATCTCATACCCAGTCCATATTCAATGTCTTTTTATGTGTAATTTGTTAGAATCAGAACCCAAATGAGACCCCCTCATTGCCATTGGTCCTCTCAGGCTCTCATCCCTTCTGCCCCAACTCATTTTGCCAAAGTCCTGATTGCAAAGTCTCCTTTTCTTGTTCCAGTTTGAAAAGAGATCAGGGGCCGGCCCAGTGGCGCACTGCTACAGTGCACCGCTTGGGAGCATGGCGGCGCTCGCGCCGAGGGTTTGGATCCCACATACAGACCGGTTCCCACTCACTGGCTGAGCGAGGTGTGGGAGCAACACCAAGGGTTGCGATCCCGTTGCCGGTCCCGGTCCGGAACGGGCGCGACACTGAGGGTTGCGATCCCGTTGCCAGTCCCGGTCCGGTACGGGCGCGACACTGAGGGTTGCGATCCATTGCTGGACACGAAAAAAGACAAAAAAAAAAAGAAAAGAAAAGAAAAGAAAAGAGATCAGAAGACACCCTCAAAGGTTAAAGACTATCCTCATCTTGGTGGGGTATTTTGATTGTTCTCCACTGCTTATTTGTAGGTGTCTAAACTCCTGAATTTGTAGTTTAACATGTAAACTTTTTATTGTTTTGGGAAAGAGACATTTTGTTGCAGAGACTTTCTGAGGATTGTTATGAGAAAAATTAAGAGGTTGCATGTAGAATGCTTAACAATGCCCAATACATAGAAAATACTCAAAAAGTTTATGGATTCTTAATTAGTAAGGATGATAATTATGATGAGTGCATCTTGGAAAGCAGGCCTTTGCACCAGCAGACCTAGGTTGGAAATCTGCATTTTCTACTTGTCATCAGGCATGTTGCTGAAGAGACGTCTCGGTGTTTCCCTTTGAGCAACGATGAAGTGAAAGTGATAATATCTCCTAGCACTTCAAGGAAGAGAGATACTGTGGATAAAACATACACAGCATCGATGGACTCAAAATAAGACTTCAACAAACAGTAGTTTATATACCATACACATAAAATATATATCTCATCCATTTTATTTCTCTCTGTCTCTTTCTACCTACCTATCCTTATCTTTCCTATCTTTTAATCCCTGCTACATGTGGATAGCATCTACATACATTTGAATGTATACATGGTAGTTGGGAAGAATATTTGTTCAGTATTTTAGGTGTGGACTCATCTTTTAGTAGCAATTTACCTTTAGGTAATTCATGCTACTTGCTTGAGCACAGCTTATTCACTTGTAAAACAGGAATAATCATATCTGTTCTGATAGCCTGACAAGGTCAGGGTGATACTCACATAAGGTTCCATAGGATGAGAAGTCTTTGAGAGTGGCGGAGGTACCGCCCAGCAGGCTAAGTCCAAAGTACACTGAACATGTTTTACGTAAATGAATATGAATTCCAATGACATGAATTAATTCATAAGCATTGTTTTTATAAAAAATCATGTGAATCTTCTTGGATTTATTTGGTTTTCTTTGCCATTGAATCATTCCACCAGGATTTTCTGTCTTTTGAGGATGAAGAACCACGAAACTGATTCAGCTGAGAGCAGGCTGTATCTTGCAAGTCATGTGTTAAGTGGAAATCACCTTGATGCAATGATACCCTCTAAGTCCATTACCAAGCCAGCTGTCGCAGCAGTCGGGGAACATTGGGGATCAAATACCAAATTAAGGCGTTTGAATCACATGGTTGAATAAACTAGTTTAAAACACACAGTGAGAAGACAAGGGAAAGAAATGAGGATTGACATGCCTGTGTAGGGTACAAGCAGCTTGGAAGGACCACACTGCCTGAATCCTATATTTGGCAATGTGCATAGCCTCTCTCTCTCTCACTCTTGACACATCAGCTGTCTCTGCTGAGGTGTGATGAGGACCACAGTCAGTAGTGAGGGGGCCGCCAGATGGAAGGTGCCTGAAGCAGACACACACACTTGTTTTTGTAAGGCATGGAGACAAGTATGGTTGGTCACCTCTGTAGCTCGCAGATTAGCCTGCTGGCTTTCATCTGTGTCTTTTAAACAGATGACAGGTGGAACCAAAATGGGTGTTTCCCATGAGTGGCCAACTTACGTCTTGGTGAATGTTAGATGCCTTAAGTATATTTAGTGTAATTTTGGACATTTGGTGCCTCCTGGCTCTCCCATCCTTCCCATCTACCGCTGGTGAGCGTGTGTTCTACTCACTTTATCTGTGTTTAACGTGTCCCACTCTACTTCATTCCCTCTATCCTCATTCGTCTGTTTCTCTGATTTTTTAGAGTCAAATAAAACATTCTCAAACAATACAGCAAACGGGAGCTGCTGGATAGCAAACACATTGGGATTTTTGCCTCTACTTGCCAGGAGGGTGGCACGCTTCAAGTCCACGAGGACAGAATCTCTGGCACTTGGCAGCTTTCCAGACTTTGCACTATGTATCTTTTCATCTGGCTGTTGATCTGTACCCTTTAAAATATCCTTTGTAATAAACTGGTAAATGACTCCAAGTCCACGAGGACAGAATCTCTGGTACTTGGCAGCTTTCCAGACTTTGCACTATGTGTCTTTTCATCTGGCTGTTGATCTGTACCCTTTAAAATATCCTTTGTAATAAACTGGTAAATGTAAGCCTGGATGAACCCAATAGCAATGGCTAGATCATCGTTTCCAATCCAGTCAGGGCCAACGATCCAGGATTATCTGAATCGACCAAGGCATACCTGGGAAGAAGTGAAAGAGCAAATAGAAAAGGAATTTAAAGGAAAAATGAATGAGAACTGGAAGAAAGAACTAGAAAAACACAGGAGAAATTGTTAAATGGAAGTGAGAGCTTATCCAAAAAAAAGACAAAGAAGAAAGAAAAGATGAAATCTGGTAGGTTTTTCCTCTTCACCAAGCTCTGAATCTTCCAGCAGTTCTTCAGATTCTGAAGATGAGGATGAGAAACCAGGAAAAAGGAGAAAGAAAAAGAAGAACGGTTCACATAAATCTTTTGAAAGTTCCATGTCAGCACTGAATCAGACAGGAAGGATAGTTGAAAGAAGAAAAAGAAGTCAGAGATGCAACTGAGAAAGAAAAGGATATTAAAGGATCTAACAAATAAAGATGAATCCTGAAGATCAGCCTTCACCAGCTGAGTCCTTGTCATAGCCAGACTATACTGAGTAGGTACGAGCAAAAAAGAAAAGCAGTGAAGAGCGAGACAAAGCAACAGAAAAACAAACGAAAAACAGAAATAAAAAAGAAGCATAAGAAACACAGTAAGAAGAAGAAGAAGGCTGTTAGTTCAAGTCCTGCCTCACCTAACATGAAGAAAAATCAGGATCCCTTACAAAGAAAGGGCCAGGTCTAAGGAAATTTCAGCTGTGAAAATTATGACATATTTACTAAAATGCAAAGATAATAATACAGCAAACATATCACATCAAGGATTCCACCTCTCTACGTGAAACAAGTGTGAGCTGAGGACCTGAGCACAGAGTGAGAGAAGCCAGCTCTCCTGCTCCTTGTCCAACCAACACAGTGCCCGCAATTCCTTAGCTTTCCTCCTGTTCTCAGGGTGACAGGAGGAGGCTTAAGGGGAGGAATAGAGACCAGCGACTTGAAACAAACAGACAAGTAACCCAGCACTGTGCTGGGTGTTTGGATACATTTGGAGGCAAAAGAAATATCAGTGCTCATCAACTTTGCACGTTTAGGCTGCATGATGTAGTAGAAAAAAGCCAGGCAGACCTGAGCTTTTGCATTTGTCCAAGTAATGTGACCTTGGGAAAGTTCCTCCTTTTTCTGTCCTATAAAATAAAGAGAATAGCATTGTTAGGAGAATTTTATGAGAATAGGCATGCAAAGTGCTAATTGTTGAGACTGCCTTAAAGATGGGACTCAAATAAATGTGAGTTCGTCTGTTTCCCACACACCTGTTCTCACTTCCTCATTCTGGGCTTCACACTGTCCTCACACCAATGGTGTTCACTG
The DNA here is from genome assembly GCF_000696425.1 of Galeopterus variegatus. NCBI lineage: Eukaryota > Metazoa > Chordata > Mammalia > Dermoptera > Cynocephalidae > Galeopterus > Galeopterus variegatus. The sequence continues at coordinate 23,838 of NW_007730449.1, read as the reverse complement.
TACCCATCGACCTCCTGCAACAATTTTGATTCAGGGAGGTGATGGGGTGATACTGGGTTTGGGGTCCCTCCTGACAGTGAGAGGGTTTGATTTATGGTGGGAACTCTTCTGCCATGGGCCCCGTGATGCTGTTTTTAGCCAAGTCTCTTTGGGGGATGCTTCATCCTAGGCCAAGAGTGTCTCAAGGAAGGACACAATGAATTGCATTGGGGCTGACATCCATGGCTGCCAAGGGCAGAGTTGTTCACAGCAGGCCTTCTTGTTCCTTTAGAAGAACTCTGAGCCCCTGGGGTAAAATTTCCTGTAAGTGTGGGTGTTAAAGTGGTTTGTTTTGGTGTTGTTTTTGATATGTGCAGCTCCTTCCAGAGGCCCAGAGAGCCCTGCCAGAAAATCATCACAGAGGAATAAATAATATCAGAACCATATCCTGAAGCCCAGCAGTCATTCTGCACACTCCCGTCCTCCAACGCCCTTTTCCCAGTCTCCAGCTCCAAACTTGTAGAAGTTTCAGCAGAGAGGCACTAGGTGGAAAAATGTCCCAAAGCTGTCTTGGCTCAGCAGGGCCCGCCCAGGCTAGGATGGGGAGAAATCCAAGGTAAACAGGCTGCGTTATCACTCCAGACTTTCTTGGCATGAACAACCCATTTCTAGCCCCAAAACATATTTTATGTGGATAAGGGACAGCTAGTTACAGAGTAAACACATGAGTGGTTTGCAGGTGTTATGTTCCTTTGTGTTCGCCAACCAGATGTTCTTCTGTGGGACTTGCATTCTGGCCCCCTGGGCACCTCGATCTGAACTGAAATGTCACTCTTGCTTCCTCCTTTCAAGGAAGTAAAGCAAAGTTCTCATGGGAGATTTCCCAGAGTGAGCTGTAGATTTCTCTTGCAAACAATTAATCTATTTGTGTCAATTTCTTTCTTTTTTTTTCTTTTTCATCTGGATTAGGCCAAACAGCACCAGTCAAAATAAACATGTAAATCTTGACCTTTAAAAAAGTAACTAACATAGCAGAGCTATAAAAGTTTCCTCAGGGAACTTAGGCTGTGAAATTCATGCCTGTGTCCTCGTGCTCTCAGTTGGTACTAGGCGCTGCAGACCTCACACACGCATTGCTCCAGACCAAGACCACAGGAGGAACATGCCGGGGCTATTTCCATTGCTCCTGGTGGAGATGTCTGGCTTGCTGGGGACATGTTTGGACAGCATGTCCTCTCTTTTTTTTTGGCTAAGTGTGCTGTGGCTTAGTGGGTCAGTTTGGAGGTTGAGTGCTTCTAGAATATCAGACAGATGGAGGAAGGCAGTGAAGTGAATGAATTTGGGTTTAGGAACTGAAACTTCATCAAAAATGACTCTGACGTTCTTTCCCATTAGCCTGGAAAGGTTTTACCTGGTTCTTGTTGAACAAGTCTTGGCCTGAGCCATGGACTTGCTTGCATGGGGATGCAGGGGGGTGATTGCATGAAGTCCCTGTTGCTATTAAGCCTTGGAGTTGCTGGAGTGGGAAGGAGCTCATTCTTCCATCCCACCTTTCTCAGTGCAGGTGTAACATCTGGCCATCGCTCCTTGGTCCCTGAGTCTTAGTGTCATCTGATCTTCCTAAGTTACGCTCAGTGCAAGGCAACGTGGGTTGCTTCAGCATCCTCCTGCTTAGGATTCCCTGATTTTTCTCCAGCTGATGATAAAAGGAGGTAGCCCTAAAATGTTCTAGAGGTTAAAAGTTGACTGTGGAAAACACACAGTGCATGGTTGGCTGCATAAAAAATCCAATGTCATGCATACTGTGTTCCTCTCAAAGCTCTATAGTTATATAAGATCTTTTTTGTGATCTTATTTGATCCTAAATAATAATACCTTATGCTACTGTAAGTAGTTGTGGTTTATAAAACACTTTGGCTTAGTTTTTGTCTCAGGACAAATTTGTGAGGCAGGTGGAATTAGGCCCCTGTTAGTGGCAATTACCTCGGCCTTAGAGAGTTTATGTGATTTACCCAGAGTCGTTTGGCAGTCAGTGGTAAAACCAAATGCAAACTGAATCTCTTAACTCCAAATCCAGTGCTTTACCCAACAGGGCAGGAGTTCCATGGAGTAGGAACCACTGTTCACATTTTAGAGACAAGAACATTAAGCAAGGATTAAACAACTTGCCTACAAAATGTAATTTGTGACAGAATCTGAGAAAAAATGCACGTTTCCTGACTCCTAGTCCAGTGCTTTTTTTGGGTCCCCAGGACATTGTGAGGGGGTATGTGTAAAGGTGGGAGAGATTTTGTGATCATAGAAAAAGAAATCCAACGTAAAAATCCTATCCTAGAGGTGATTACAAATTTGTAGTCTGTATATCATCATAATGCATAAAATAAATTAGTGGTTTAAAAAAACCTCTACTACTCATCCATTTTGTTTATGAATCTACTGTCCGACTATCCGTTTGTATAATGTCTGTGCGTGGAATGTGCCTAACTTGTGACAGCTATAACTTTGTATTTAAGACCTGATGGGTAATGACATCCAGGACGTGCCCACGAATTTCCCATCTACTGAGAGAAAGGACAGAGATGTCACAACTTGCGATTTCCTTTCGAGGAAATGCACTAGTTTTCTTTTCCTACTAGAATTTTATGGACAAGATTCAAGGGTTGCTCTAAACTGACAGAGGAAACGGTGACTCTGGAATTAGTTCTGTCACGTGCAGAAGGACTTGCGCTGCTTCCTGGAGGCGAACGTTTAGGCAGGAATGAGCATCTGTGGGAGACGTGGTAACCGCGTGGCAGCTCAGGTCGGCGGGGTGTGGGCTGCTGGGTTTGCTGGGCCTCCATCCAGGTGCACTGCCCAGTGAAGCAACAAGGGCAACTCCCCATGGAATTTTATTCTCGAGGAGTGGATCCTCCTTCCCAGGCCAGGTCAAGGGTCCCTGCTCTGGGGATTCTCTGATGCTTTGTACTGATCCTACTGCCCACCCTTCCAACCCTACTGCAAGCCCTTGTATATCTATTTTTATCATCATTATACTTCAAGGCCCTAATGCAGAGCCCAGCATTGAGCAGGGACTGATGTAAAGCTGTTGAATAAATGCACGGAGGGATGACAAATGGAACTTAGATGTGGCATTATAGTGATGCCCTGTGTGTCCTCATAGGCTAAACATTTCAACATCCACTCAAAATTCAGCCCAACCTTGAGGACTACAGCATTTCGTTCTCTAAGCCAGATGGAACAGCCATGTGCTTGTTGATACATTTGCTCTTGGGCAAGTTACTTACATCTCCTGGGCCTCGCTGAATGAAGTGGGGACGGAGGTGTCTGAAAGCATCCCCATTGCTGACTGAATTAAGTCCACACTCCTTGGCAGAGCTGCCAAGATCTTCCTGTTGGTGTCCAACTTTGTGATATGGAATCAACTCGTCTGTCCAAAACACGCTGCTCCCTGTGACACAGGACTTACCCCTCAGTCCTGCTGGACACTCGTGGACTCTTGTCCCTCTGAGAGCGTGTGTTGCTTTCAGCAGGAAATACCCTTCCTCTACTTTATTTGCCTGGGAAGTTCCTACACATATTTGGTCACCCAGATCAAATGCTGTTTTTTTCCTCAAGCATCCCTCCTCCCCTACCACTGGTAACTTTTATAGCATTTTGTTTATGTAATAATTATTGCATTGATCACATTTAACTTGAATTACTAGAAATACTCAACTGGCTCTTTTTAAGGGCAGGGGCTGTATTCTATTAACTTTGGTATCCTGCAAATCTAGGAAAATGCTTGGTTCAGATTAAATACTTAAATCTTTGTTGGATAAGCAACTGACTGATTGAATAAATGAGAAACAGAGAGACAAGTAGGATGACTATCACACATTTTAAATTTTTGATAGAAGGAGATGGTCGATCCACAATTTTAGATTAATAGATATTCCTAGCATCAACTACCAGATGATGAGCTTCTGGAATCACAACCACTCAACTCAGTACCTGGCAAATATTAAGGGTTTAGTAAAGTTTTGTTGACTGAATAAAATAAATGCATGAACAAATGGTCTGAGATTCTCCTAAAATGAAGATGAAGGTTGACTTTTGGCTCCATTTATTTATTCCTTTAGCTTCTGTGTAGGGATCTTTTATTATATGCCTTCTCCTGTGCATTTTTTTCTCCTGTTCCTTCTAATCCCAAGCATTGAGGCCACTAATATCCTTAAGTTATTATGAAAGTTGATACAGGGAAGTTTAGAAACTTTGTGAAATATGGTACCACGTAAGGTGAGGTTTATTTTTAAACCTCGCTTTCCTTCCTTGGGGTTCTAGCATCCGAGATCATTAAAAATAGATAGCATTTTAGACATTTTAAACACCTATCATACTTTATTTCCACCATTAGTTTTGCTTTTTCTTCCTGCGGTTCGCTGAGGTTGAAGAGAGAAACCTCAAGGTTACTTTCAACATCAGACAGTCTCACCGCTCAGGGCCCACATTCCTATTTGTACATTTCTTGGTTTTCACATTCTGCACTTTTTCATGAAAAGATGGCTCACAAAACTGTATCTTACATTCAAAACATAAGGTTCTAAAGCTTGAAACAGTGGGGCTAATGGAACCACTCAAATGCCATTTGGTTTTAAAATGTGGGAAGAATATTCAGCTGGATGACGAGTTCAGGATTCAAGGCTCTTTTCTGATATTAGCATTTCTCCATCAACTGGACAGCAGAACAGCAGCCTCCCCCGACACTAATATTCTGTCCCTTTAATAATGGGGGACAGAAAATCCTTATCCCCCTAGCATCAGTGCAGCTCAGATCTCAGCCCCTGTTTGTTTTCTATGCCTTCTTGATTTGCTTCCTTGTAGCATTTGCATCATATCTGTTTTCCTTTCTAGAGTGCAGGTTTCTTGGAGGCTGGGCCATCTTTTACGTGTCTTCTTTCCTTTCTTATCCAAAAACCTACCACCATGTGTAATACATGTCTATTGAATAAATACAGACTTTCTCAAAAAGGATAACAGCTCACCAAAAAGCACCAAAGATGGAGGCATCAGAGCATACTGACATTTTTATTATGTTTGAATCTTGTGCATACTGATGACTGGAGCCTTTCCATTTTCTCCTGGTCTGAACGCTCTGTATATGCTTGTCAAATTAATGAAAATGCTGTCTGGTGGGATCATTGATTGAATCTCAGGGAGTGAAGAAACAAGCCTCGGAAGGCCTGGCTCTGCTTTCAAAGGCACCAGACACAGGCTGCTGGTGTGAAGCCCCTCGAGAAAGCCTGGTCCAAGCGCTTGATGAGCTGCAAAGGCACATGCTTTCAGTTTTGCTCTGTAACAGTGTCTGAAATCGATGCCCATAGCACAGAACACAGTGGAAGATCGGAAGCTTGCAGTGCTGCCTCTGACATTTCAGGAGCATCCAAGTTATCCCCAAGGGTGGTCTGGCTTCATTCAGGCCCACGATGGTGCTGGGTGGGGGGAGTCTGAACTATTCTCTTCAGAAATCCTGGAGTAATTTTTGATCTGTGCAAGCCAGTGGGAGGAAAAGTGACCTGAAACCATTGGCTTGTGTTTTGTTTTAGGAAGGCCTGTTTTAATTTAGTGAATTAATTTTTAGGACCAATGTCATGAAAAGAGTGATTCATTTTGCTGAGAGGTAAGAAAAACAGAGCAAAATGAGGGTGTTCTTGCAGGATCCCTAGAGCCAATGAAAGAGGTGGATGGCTGGCCTCGCCCACGGGCAAGGACTCCAGTGAGCTCCAGGCATACATTCCTTGTGCAGAAAGTGCAAAATGTCCAGTGCAGGGCCTGGAAGAGCACTGGTGCTCCTGAGTACTAGTACCTTTCTCTAATGTCGTGACATCTTATGTCTTTTATTGGAATTAACATAGGTATGTCCCCATTTTAAGCAAGATATGCAAAAGGGCCATGTACACTTGTGAACAAGGGAGCTATGTTTGGCACTTCTCATTAGGTCAGTTAGCATCCAGTTTCCCTTGTGGGGTATCCCCTTTTCTCCCTGGTCTCTTTCTTTCAGCAACTCCTAGTACCCCTACTTGTTTATCTGTTGTGTCCAAGGCTCATCTCTCTACCGAATTATGGCAACAGGGCATCCTAATTGATCTTTCTGTCCCCATATTCCTCTGTCTCCAACTGAGTGTCTCCTCTGCTTTCAGAGTGTTCATTCTAACTCAGATAGGTTCATCCTCTTTCCTGGCATTATGTTCCCTGATGCTTGTCACTATTATCTAGAGGGTGTTTCCAAAAATGCTTGAATTGGGTCATTGCATCTTTCCTCAGCCCATGTGCCAAGCCCTGCATCTGGCCTCTCCTTTCCATGTATTTCTTTTCTAGGAAGGTAGAACTTTGTGTTCCATTTCTGACATCACCGCACTGTTTTTCACTCGAAAGGCAAGAACCTTTCAATCTGTAAGAGTCTGCTCAAATACAGTTTCCATAACACTGTGCTTCCCTGACATGAATAATCACTCATTCTACCTCTCTCTGACCCTTTATAATGTTACACATACTGTTAAAGTAATACTTATCATTCTGTGCTATTTTATTATTAATATTTATTTGCATTTAGTCTCCCATAATAAACTGTAAAGGCAGAAACCCTACCTTCATTCATGTTTTAATTTCTGGTGCATGTCATTGTGTCTGATAGTTGTCTGGTAGGTGCTTTGACAAAAGTCTGAATTGAATCTTTAAATTTGAGACACGTGTCTCTTGGATTTGATCATCCGTGAATATAATGTATTGATATACTGATATTTATTGGTTATTGCTACTGCTTTGAGGTTGGCTATGGAAATCATTATCTTAAAATCAGATCCCACTAGATTCTGTCACTAACAGATTTTTAATAAGCTCCTGACCCTGATACTTCTTTTGATGTAGAACAGTGCTTCTTAAATTTTCATTGCCCAAAATTCTGAGCCTTGATGAAAAATTCTGCATATGATAATAAAATGTCTATACACTTCCAGAAGTCTATCCAAGAAATAGACCTACTTAGAAATCTCCAACAGAGAAGAATCTTTCAGAAAAAGGAGACCATCCTGATTTTTCTGCTTGTGACTTATCTCTGGGGAAGATAGGCTTATCTACAGGATAATGGGTTTCATGATTTTTATTTTCATTAGCTGGGACCATCCTGAGACTAATTTGCCAGGCACTGAAATTGGCCTGATGACTAGTTGGTCTTGTGTTTTCATAGGACTGGTCTAATTGATTGCCTCAGTGCTAACTTGACAGCAAGAGAAACTCACAGTCTGTTCATCCCTATTACCCACACCTACTGAGGCAGCATTCCGGATGGCAAGAAGCAGAGGCTCTAGAGTCACGGTGCCTGGTTCCAATCCTGGCTCTGCTAGGGGGTGTGAGCTTGGGCCAGTCACAGTTTTTCAGCTTCTGTTTCCTCATTTGTAACACTGGAATAATAAAAATTGCCATGGGTAGTAAGATCACAATATGATGCATCATAAAACATCGAAAGATCTGTGTAGAAGTCTTGGATCGGTGCCTGTTGTGGCCTCAAAAAAATAGCTATTTAGCATGATTATTTTTATTTGATGTTCTCTGCATCAAGAGTTGGCTCTTCTAGACCTAGTTTTGATTTATTCTTCACACATTTCATGAGTGGGAATATTTGGTAGAAGGGAATGTTGTGATTTTGAATGTTTAAAATTGCCTTTCTTTGAATTAAGTACTCTAAAATAATGCCAAATGTAATCTAGGCCTACAGATTATTATTTTTTTTAATGTATGCTTTCTGTATTTTACTAATTTTTTTTTTTTGTCCTTTTTGAGACCGGCCGCACCGCGCTTAGCCAGTGAGCGCACTGGTCATCCCTATATAGGATCCAAACCCGCGGCGGGAGTGCTGCTGCGCTCCTAGCGCCGCACTCTCCCAAGTGCGCCATGGGCTCGGCCCTTTACTAATGTTTTAAGAAAGCATTTGTTGCTTCTGTAATTGAAAGTTAGATATTTTGTTCATTGTTCTAAAACGAAGAAGAAAAAACTGGTTCTTTTGATTCCCATATCTGATTTGCCTTCTTTTTACTGGTTCTGATTTTCTGTTTCTATTTCATAAATCTTGTAACATATGTACCCTTTGCTATGGGGTTGAGAACAGTATATTAATAAACAAATAAAATACAAAATTGCCATTCTTTAAAGTATCTCTTCTTTTTCCTGGTTCTGATTTTCTGTTTCTATTTCATAAATCTTGTAACATATGTACCCTTTGCTAAGGGGTTGAGAACAGTATATTAATAAACAAATAAAATACAAAATTGCCATTCTTTAAAGTATCACATATCCTATAAGCTAAATGATTTCAGGAGATATCAGGAGCCCAGTCACCAGCTTAGAGACCAATACCTGTTAAATTTTAAGAAGTTAGGATTAGAAGGTTATTTTACAGGAAACATTTATCATCTTTTGTATTTTCTTGAGACACAAAAATAACTATGTACATTAGTAAGTGACTAGTATCCTAAGTCTTTCAATTTTTCTTCATTTTATCCGTTTGATTGTTCAGGTTGGCAACAGGAAGGGAAAACAAACTCTAACCTTAGTTTTTACATGATACCAGAAAAACTGACAGAAAAAAATATACTCAAATCTATTCTGAACACGTACCATGTGCCAACTAATGCCTTCATCCATGTCTCATTTAATTTTTATCAATCTGTGAAACAGATCTTATGACCTGATTTTAAAGGTGAGAAAATTAAGGCCTTGGAGAGGTTATAAAAATATTATGTTTTTAAAAGATTATTTTCTGTTGAATTCATATGAATCTGGCCTTTAGTCTGGTTTTCACTGATTTCTGGCAAAGTGCATGGAGAGAGGGCTGAGTCACTGACATGGCATGTGAACACCCTCATCCGAACATCAGGGATTCCTGCAGCCTGCTGTCAAGAGAAACATTCCTTCACATTTTGCTTTAGGTTTAAAGTAGAAATGATCTTGTTATTTGCTTCTGATCTGGCTGCAGAGCAAGCAGGAACAGGCCCTCTAGAATGTGAAGGAGAAGCCTACCGGCGTGGTAAATTGCTTCAACTTCCCACCCAAAACAGACCCCGACTGAGGCTATGTCAAAGTCGGTTCCATGTTCCTTCAGTGTGGTTTAGGGATTACCTCCCTAGGATAATGCTAACAGCATCTTCTGTCTAAATATGAATTTGATGCAATTCTACATTTTGTAATTATTAAAGAATTTTAAAAGGCGGCTTTCTTTAATAGAGTTAGGAGCATTTTTATTTGTGTGTGGTGGGTTAATCAGTGGTTCTCAACCAGGGGTCAGTTTTGCCCCTCTCCCAGGGGACATTTGACAATGTCTAGAGACATTTTTGATTGCCAGAACTGAGGGTGGCTACAAGTATCTAGTGGATAGGGGATGCTGCTAAACCTCCTACAAAGTACAGAACAGAGAATTATCCCATCTCAAACGTCAAGAGTGCTAAGGTTGAGAAACCCCGGGATAGACTAAATTGCCTTAAAACCTCTTTCACATTTCTAACCTGCACCTATTTTAAGATATGTGCCTCTTCCAGCACAAGAAGAGTTAATGTGATGTTGAATTCTGTGGCTTCGTCTCAGCTCCTAAGTCTGATGAGATGATCAGTGCTTTGGAGTCTTTCCTGGCTGTCCATTATTGACTTTCTCTCAGTCCCTGGTATCCAAGCTCACATTGCCGGGGGATGCTTGCAGGGTGATGTGGGAAATTAAAGGGAGCTTCCGCGTCCCTGAAATGTGCCTTTAATTAGAAAAGGAAAAATTATCTAATAAAATTAATTTGACAGCAGCCCAATGAGATCAAAGAGACAGAAATGGATGATCTTGCTGATAAGAAGTAGAAATATGATTTGAACATTTTTTGAGGAAGTAATTTATTTGTGTGATGCACAGATTCATCTCAAGTCATTTAAAACTAGGCTGTTACATTCCTGAGACTAAGAATCCCTTATTTGCTCCGGGAACATTCTGGGTGCTTCCACTAGCATTGCATTTGCAATATTCAGTGCACTGAGTGAAATACAGATGTTTGTGGGGTTATTTTGTGTCAAATTACAATCTGACCTCCCAAACCTTGTCTGCATTCTTGCATTAATGAATAAATTAATTTTCAAAACCATGTTTTTTGTGTCTAGTATATTTTAGCACTCTTTAGTTCTCGAGCATGGCAAATATGAACAGATATGGTTCTTGCAATTGAGACAGTGATGAAGTCTAGGGGAAAGGAAAGATTTTTAAACAAATATTTACAGTTAATGGGATCCATGCTGTATATGTGAAGTGCAAAGTGCTCTGGGAACACACACTGAGCAAATTCTTTTTTATTTTAATTTTTTATTACTATATTTATCATTACACAATGTAATCATTTTTTGTGGCCCTTTGCCAATTTCTTGCTTACCCTCCTCCCCTTCCCCATTTTCCACCACACAGAGCAAATTCTGTTCAGGAAACTGAGAAAAATTTTAAGCACCAGGTAATAAATGAGTCGGGTATTGAAGGATGAGTAGGTGTTTGCCAGGCAGAGGAATGAGAGTGGCAAGAAGGTGTTAAAGAGCATGGGTTGATAACTATGGTGGGAATACAATATGAATAGGGACAGAGGGCAAGAGAGAAGGCTGGATTTCATCCTGCAAAACATGGCGAGCTCTCTGGGGGATGAAGGTCTGCCCCGTTCTTTGTATCCCCAGTGCCTATGACAGTACCAGGCACATAGCATCTCATCAGCACCAGCATCAACCTCATCACTAGCAAGAGTTTGTAGATTGTATATTGAGTCTCTGTGCAGAGAAATAATATGATTAGAGTTGGGTGTTCTGGGGGAATACAGATCAAAACAGACGTAAGGAGTCTGGTCATAAGGAAACTATAGTCTGGGCAAGACGTGATAAGGGCCATGGCAGAAAGACAGAAGAGAAAAAGAGGGATTCTGGGGATATTTGGTAGGTACATCTAATAGAACTCGGAAAACAAAATAAACTGAAGAGTGATGTGAGGGGTGGTTGGAGGTGCCATTAGCTTGGACAGTGCTGACCAGGGACAGTACTTCACAGTCATTTCATTCATAGTGTGTGCAGAGCATGCCTAGGACAATATGCATCTCAGAATGTCATATTGGAGGGAGCACCCTTAGATACTGTGGGTAAGCAGTGCTTTGGTGGACAGATGTCAGTCTGCAGGTTTGCTGGCTCACACAGTGACTGTCCCCTGTGCTCTGTCTCCAAGGACTTTGTCTGCTAGCTTCTGACCCTCCTTACTTGGCTTTGGTATCTCTTGTGACCTCCCATTGTGTGTCTTGTCCTCATCCTGTCTCCTTGTTTTGGTGATGCACCACTCCCAACTTTAATCAAAGACTCAAACAGTGGCCTCTTTCTAGATTCTGATGACAACATGCCTACTCCTGGCCCTTGCCAAACTCATTGCCCAGGCATGCCACACACATGCAGGGCTGAGTGATTCTTTCATCATTTTGATGATTAAGTTGTTATTTCTTTTATGTTCCAACTAGCAGAGGCAGTGTATTTTAACACAATAGCCCTAATGCAACTCTCCTTAACAGGATTTGCATACATTTATTAACATACATATTTCTACCAAATTAAGTTTTACGAATCATTCTTATGCATTTTGGAAATGTGATATATACTTTAGCATGCACTGCAAAAAGAAAACCAAACAAATTCTACAAAGACAAAATTTACTATGAGATTTACAATTTTGAATCTTTCAAGAAACAGTGCCCAGCAGCCATTCTTACTGTCTGACTTTTATGGTTGATGGTGCCAGTAGATTTTCTCAACATTTATTCTTAAAGGAATGCACTTAGTAAATTCTTTAAATGCAGGATGATTCTGATTTTACTGGCTGAACAGCTCCTCCTTAGACATGGGTTAGTATAACAGAATGCACTTGAGGCCTGCTATAATGTTTAAAATTAAGAAGTATCATGTAGCAAATTTCTAAATGAAGAACATCGTCTACGAAAACCCACAGGTTAGTGAGATCTGGGCTTGACTTCCCAGTCTGCTAGATAATTTACTTCTCTCTGCCTCAGCCTATGAAATCAGCCTTTCGGGGTTGCTGTGAGTATAGAATATATTAGGTAGGAAATGAAAGAAAACTCTTCTACGTGGGAAGAGTGGGAGGCCAATGGAGGCAAGAATCAGATGGTCAGAGTTTGAGTGAAAATGCTTATGGGGTTGCTCAGAGGGACTCTATCAGCGACTCTGTCACCTGGGAGAAAGTGGGGCAAGTCAAAAGTAAAGGATTGGCAGAAAGAGGGCATTGGTGTCCTTCTACCTGTGCCCTTCATCCCATTTGAATTCTGGGGGGACCACCTAGCAGAGTATCCCAAACCAGCATGCTAATTTGGCTGCAATTGAATAAAATGGGTCTGTGGAGGTTAGGCAGAGAGACTCTCCACTAGTGCTCCTAGTTCATCATGACCTGCGTGTTATGTGTAAGAGATCCACATCTGAGACCCTCAAGGTTGGGGGTCCAGCTGATCAGGTAGCTGAGAATTAAGATTTTGTATCCTCCATGAATATAAACTATGAGTTCCAAACAGGGGTTGGTGCCATAACTCAGATTCCCTGAAATAACTTATTTCCAGGTTATTGTCAGGATTACCTGAGACCCTGTGTGTGTATATGTAAGGACTACCTTAATTGCTGTATGCAACGAGTTAAGTGCAGGGTGTGGAACAAAGCAAATAGCCCATATATGGAAACTAGTATTATTGTTCCTAATGCAGAGTGGTCAGTAATTTGGAAGCAGTGGTTGATTTGGGCATAGCAGTGTGATGACTCTGGGAGCTTCACCTAGAAAAGTCTGAAAAATCTTAAGAGCAATTCTGGTGTGGTTTTTCACAGATGCAATAGGGGTGAGGGTGTGAGGGACTATTGTGGATTGAATTGTGTCCCCCAAGTTCTATGTATTAGAAGCTGATGCTCACTGTGACTTTTAAGAGGGTGGGAAATCCTATTACGGTAATTGAAAGGTGGACCCTTGGAGAGGTGATCAGATTGTAGGACCAAACAGTAGTGAATGGATTAATAATGGTGGTCAGGGGTGTAGTTCTGAGGCCTTTAAAAGGAGAGCACATGAGAATCTCTCTCTCTGCTCTGCCATTTCCTCTGCCATGTGAAATCCCTGCATTGCTGTAAAGCCACCACCAGATGTGTTCCCTGGACTTTTGACTTCCCAGTCTCCAAAACTGTAAGCAGTAAATTGCATTTTCTTACAAATTACCCAGTTGCAGGTATTTTGTTGTAAGCAACAGAAGTGGACTACTACGGGGACTGTACGGAATTAAGGCAGGATGGGCATACCATGAGGGTAAATGAGGCACCATATTCTGAGACAGGACAGGTCAGTGTAAACTCATGAACATAGTATGGCCTGGGTTGGCCCAAACTTGTCATATTATGTCATCCTGGGAGCCAATGGGACAACAGCTTGGAAAAAGGACCGAGAAAGGTGGAGAGATGGAGTTTCTTCTGTAAGGAGGGATTTGTGGATCAAAAAAACAAGTCAGACAGAGTAAGGGTCACATTGTCTTTCTTTAATCTGTGAGTAACTTGAGTGGGAAGACCATGTTTATTCAGACTAGTAGACCCCAAAAGCTTGCGCAATGCCCGATACATATTAGGCCCTTAATTAGTGTTTGTTAAAGGAAAGGTTACAGGTGATGGCTTGGGCCCAATCCAATGGATCAGAGCAGAAGGAAGTTTGGCAATCTTAGATACAGTGGTTGTTAATACCATGTAGACAGGGGAAAATCCATAGGATTTTGACTTTAAAACAATGACCAGGAAGCCAAATATAAACTCCAGTGTTGCTTTGCCTCCCATGGATTTGTCACTCCTTTTCCCCTGGGTGATGGAGCTGCCAAAGATTACTCAAAGCCCATCTCTTCTGAGTAGTGAGAAGCCTCAATAAGGGATTAATCTCCCAGAACCCTCAAGAGTGAGGCATTTCCCTTCCATTTGGGAAATTAACCATGAATTGGGGTCCTCTTCCCACATTATTTTCCAGACCGGGAAGTTATAGGAAGAGAGCATAGGTGGGGTTTTTGCTAAGTATAGTTTAAAAAATCTAACAAGTTTAACAATAGAAGCTGGTAACATTCAGTAAGACAAGCAAAGTGACATTCTATAATGCAATTTTCAAGAACTTAAGTCCATCCACTAACAAAAGCTTGATTTAGCAAACACTCTCTTCTTACAGCAATTTCCCAGTACCTTTACATATCAATCAGTAATCTGTCTCTGCGCCAGCAACCTTGCTGTGTTACAATTCCTTATCTTACAACAGAGACTATAGCTTGGGGGAAATTTCCTGTCCTTTGCAAGGCCAATATTTGAAACTGCAAGGCTTTGGAAAAACAGGCCCTGTGAAGTACATTTGCTTTATGCATACTCCACACTCCAGTCCTCTGTCATCATGTAATATACTATGCATGTATTACATGATTAAGAAAGTTGAAGGATGTTGGGGAATTTCCATGGAATTCAAGGGTGATCTTTAATTTATTTCTTGGTAGAGGGCCCAGTTCTGTGGAATAAAATCCCAACATCTGACTCTCTGCTGCTGATAGAAATGATTTTAAAAAGAATGTAGAGATTTTAAAGTCTTACTGAGGATATAAACAAAAGTCTCTAAAATGAAAGATTTATTCATAGAATATGAGTCCCATTATTGTTTATTTGGTTCACCTCAGTGTCTGGGAAGTAGTAGTCCTCAAAAAGTCTTAGTTGAATTTAAATTATTTCATAGACAATTCTGTAACACCTGGTGAGTGCTGGACCATTGAGCCAGGTGCAGACATACTCCCTTCAGCAGGGGGTTTAGAGCCTAGAGGAACAGACAGGCAAATAGACAGGTAATGATGGTGCAACTTGATGCATGTCATGACAGAGCAATAAACAGAGCATTATTATGAGAGCAGCAGCCTTCCTCCATATCAGAGAGCATCAGACGGTGGCCTGCAGCTGATGCTACCTGCACCTGTGTCTTATTTGATCTTCTCAGTCTAGGCCAACCCAGCATTTAAACATTTAAGAAAAAATCTGTTATCAGCATTCACAAATAAGTTTGGTTTTCCTGTGGAAATATGAATTATTGGATTTTCTTAAAAATTCAGAATCTTTGGAAACCCTTGGCACAGATTTCCACCTGGCAGTGATTTTGGGCTGAGCTATGGTGGCTTCACTCACATGGGCCATGTGCTCCCCATGCCCTACTCTCCCAACACTGAGGCTGGTGTTAGTGACCACTAATGATCATGCCTATAGAGCTGTTTCCATGTCACGGAATTAAGAAGTTGAAGTATTTCCTGTACCCATCTCTATCAAAACTGGAATAATGGAAGATACGTTGAGAGGGAACCCCGTTTAAGCAAAAAAGGAAAAGATCAAGTTTCTTCATAGATATGAAACACATTCCCAGGTGTTTAATGTGCAAAGCAGTTGCATCTGTGCAAAGGGACATACTTTAAGACATCCTTATGAAATAATCACATTAAGAATCATAGACCAAATTGAAAATAAAGTTACTGGGATTTCAATAGGTTTCATATTTGAATTAAAATAAATTATGATGCTGGTAAATACAGTAAGAGTAAAAAAATTATCAGGGTATTGCAATTTTTAAGAGATAGCAAGTTTATAAAAGAGGGTTTTCTAAGTGCAGCAGAAAATATGTGGCATGAACAGACATAAACATGTACAGCTAGAAATTCAGCTTTTCAGTGTGCTGAATGTTTCAGAACCAGGGCCAACTTCATAAGCATGGCTCCATGTTTAGGGTTTAATCCTCTGTGTTTGCTGTTTTAAAATTCTTAGCAATTTTATCTTTGAACTTGTGTTTTATAAGTGAAGTCTGATGGGCCAGTGGAGGCTGCACTAGGTTTGTAGCCTCAACTCATGAGCAGTCCCATCTGCAGCACCTCCTTTCTCTGTTCCTGGGAAGGATTATTGCCCACCTGCTCCCAACCTCCTGCCACCCCAGGTCTTGCTTGCCTCCTCTTCTCCATTGCCACCCTGTGATTGCTGCCATCCTCTGCCCCAGTACGGTCCTAGGCATGAATATGGGGAGGGTCAGAGTCTAACACACATGCTTTGTGGCATTTCAGAGCAAGGCATGGTGGCAGTTGTTTCTACCATGGGCTGGCAGTGCCATGGTGCTTTTGGTGGGTGGCTTGGCAGGGATGAGACTCTCATCTACCCACAGTCTGGGAGTTTACCTGCCATGTCTTGGCCTAGAGATTGCAATATGCTTGGGAATTACCCATCTCCCATGAGGTAGGGTGGTAGGCTTATGGAAGAGAAGATTCCTGGATCAACTTCCTCACCCCTGGTTGAGGCATGGTGTGCTGATAGAGCTGCTTGCAGAAGGCAGATCCTGGAAGTTGCTGGACCATGTGCTGGCATGCGCACATGCTTCTACCTGGAGTCACAGGGAGGAACCTGGGAAAGTCTGTTTTGATCACCTCTTCTTTACCTTGCTGGTAAGTGAGTGAGGAACTGCCACTCTAGGGTTATGGGGATGGCTAAGCACATGACAGTAGATATGCGAGATCAACAGTAGTTTATTAGTCACATATAACCACAGGGAGGAGGAAATTACATGTCATGCAGGGCCACACAGGGGTTGCACTTGGAAACAGAGTAAACAGCAGGGGCTGTGGGAGGCAGCCTTTGTAGTAACAAGAGGGTGGGGTGACCAATGTGCCCATGGGAGGATGTGATTGGCTTATTTAAATAATTTTGTGGGCTGGCAGGGGACTGAAACCTGCTACTCAAGGACTAGCAAGCACTGTGCCTGGTCCCTGTGATAAAAGTGGTTGTTTGTCTGGGGGCCCTTATTATCAGAAGCAGACAGAGAAAGGGAACCCATGTTTGGGCCATTTGAGGCCTTCACAGCTGCAGATGCCTAGGCAGCATGTCATATTGAATTTTAATTTTAGGTTTCACATCACAGAGTCGGCACTCACCTCATGAGTGTCCCTGGCTGAGGAAGCCCAATAATAAATAACAAATAAAAAACACCTTGACAGGTGAGGGGGGCTGGGAGTGGGGTGGGGTGTGGAGAAGGACAGACGGAGACAGAGATGAAGAGAGAATGAGTTTAAAGGAAAAAGTGTTATATTTTAGTATCTTTAATGTCACTTTTCCCCTGCTTTGTGAACAAGGGGTCCTGCATTTTCATTTTGCAGTGGATTCCATAAATTATGTAGCCAGGACTGCTGAGAATTTAGAGGACAGGTGTGTAAACCAGCAGTCACCTGGGACGGTGTCACTTATTTTACCTACCTGACCCCATAAGTACTTGAGTTTGGGGCCATGACACATAGAATACACCTTGAAATGAACTGTAAAATGTGCAGTAATCATTCCTCTTAGTCTATTCGCTATCTGCGAATCCCCAGAAGTCAGGTAATCTCCTATTTCTTCTGTAGTATGCTGTTTCTATTCCCAGCAATTATTCTGATTCTTCATATAATTATTAACGTGTAAATCTGAGTCATAAAGCACTGAAATGAATCCTCGATTATTGCATTTTGAGCTATTAGTTAATGCTATGGACCCTCTGATCATAAACCTGCTCTCTTTTTTTGCATAATTGGTAACCTGGTCCAGCGACTCTTAACCTGGTTGTCCCCATGTGAGTTTCGAGTCATTATTTTGACTTTACTGATTATTGAATTTTTTTTTTTTTTGATTTAAGAGCTAAGAAACAGCAACTAATTGAACATACTGTGAATTATTTTTCCTCTTGCTAAGAGAATATGTAGGTTCTTGGCCAGGGACTTACATTCAAGGGAGGAGCGGGCAGGCTTTGTTTGGCTCTGTACACCACAAGCTATGTTTGCATTGTGGGATTTCTTGTTTTTGGTAGTGCAATGAGCCGTGTTGCTTTCGGTTTATGAGATGGGGGAGGGGAGATCTTGATATTAATTAAGCAGGGGGGGAACTCAGAGAAGCCTAAATAAAATTTTCATAGCTTATTGTTATGAGGGAGAATATCTGATTTATAGAATTTTCTCCCTCTTCCTTTTTGCATGAAAATAGTTTTATTGCTTTCAATTACAAAGAACATTTCTAATCAACTGCTGAAAATAAAGAAGGAGGTACTGTTGAAGAGAATTTTTACTGGGCCCATCTAATGAATAAAAAAGTTTCATTTGTAATTAAAATAGTTTTTTACAAGCAAATTAACACATATGTTCTTGCCCTCATTTCTGTCTGTGCACATGTGTGTGTGTGTGTGTGTGTGTGTGTGTGTGTAGGTTAAACAACTACTGTATTTGCTCGCAGTGTTGATTTACATACTGACCCTTCTTTCTCAATAGACAAGGGTAAACTCCACGTAGGCTGAGGAGCACATGTTCTAAAATAGTGATGACAGGTCACAGAGTGTGCACAGATAATAATAAGCAAATTAACACATATGTTCTTGCCCTCATTTCTGTCTGTGCACGTGTGTGTGTGTGTGTGTGTGTGTGTAGGTTAAACAACTACTGTATTTGCTCGCAGTGTTGATTTACATACTGACCTTTCTTTCTCAATAGACAAGGGTAAACTCCACGCAGGCTGAGGAGCACATGTTCTAAAATAGTGATGACAGGTCACAGAGTGTGCACAGATAATAACACTCCTCTTTCCCACCTGGGTTTCAAACTAACTGAGAAAGAAGAAAAAGGAATATGGTAGATGAAAAACAAAACATTACCTTTATTAGCGGCAGAAGCAATTATGTGAAATATGGCTTAAGAATGAACATCAAATGAGGCTTCTTAACAGTAAGCCTCCAGAGTTAGCAGACTTCTTCATTCTAGCAGCAGAAAGTGCTGGACTGGGGCAGGCCTCTGGGGACTCGGGCTGAGGGACTACTTGTGTAAGACTTAGGGTGTGCAGGAGCCAAGAACAAGAGCTCCCTGTGGACAGTCAATACGAGGAAACTGGAAAATAAAAAGGGTTGGGCTTTAAGTTCACCTCCCAAATTCACCAAGCAGGTGAGTCCTTCCACCTCCTTCGAGCTAGATGAGTAGGAGGCAGAGCTGGTAAGAGTGTCACTCTCCTGGAGTCCCCTACACATGGCAGGCAACTGCAGAAGCAAGGGACACGTGTCCTTCCTCACCACCAAGTTCCTTGGCTCTTTGTTCTCATAATCATTTGTCTTAACCTATTGTCACCCCCTGATGGGTCTATCCCCTAGAGCTGATGGAAATCACAGTCGATTAGCGCAGTTTTGTTCTCAATGTCACGAGATCATTTACCCCAGTACCAGCACCAGGACTGAAGGCAGTGTAGGATTTTGTCCCAACAATATTCTGAAATGGGTGAAGATAACGCACATATTAAATCTACTCCGAGGCTACTCTGAACCAAAGACTGAAAATACATTCTCTAATCTATTTCCTGTCCCAAAAAAAGGCCCAGTCAAATTATAATGGAGGTCATCACAGTTAATGCAGTAACATCAAAAGACATAAAGATATTCTGAGAATAAAGTGCATAAAGACTCCCCAATCATAACATATAAAAAGAAAAAGTCTACATTTGAATATAAATTACCCCTCATTATAAATTTCTCAAAGAAAATAACAAATTCTGTATATTAACTCTGCTACGTTACAGATTAAAGTCCAAAGATATCAAAATTCCAAATAAAAACAAACCACATTCCCTGGTCTGCACAATTTAAATGTTCGAAGAAATTAAAATTCTGAATTTGCCCTTCCTGACTTATTTTGCTCAGTCTCTGCTACAGGGGTTTTTTGGTATCTGGGTAGGATTCAGAATCTTGCAGTGGCTACAGACTGAGGATAAACACCTTGACCTCTCTCTTCCCAGCCCTGAATCTTTTGTTAGTACCTGCCAAACACAAGCCAGAGGACCAAGGAACCCAGGTGAAGCCATCAGTAGAGATGAAGAAGGGGAGCCAATGAACAATGGGCAGCAGAGAAAACCAGACAGACTTCCAGGGCATGAGCACATGGCCGGGCGATGGACCACTGCTTATTCCTGTTCAAGTTCTGTGTGCCTTGACTTTGCAAACTGAATCTCAGAAGACATCCCTTTTTCCTTTTTCTTAAATTTTCTTAAACCTCCACAACCACATACACTGCTTTGCAGAAACAAACACTCAGAATCTGGGGAAGAATAGATAATTTTAAGGATGGTAAGAAAATGGGAAAAGCAGTAAATGAGAAGTTGAAAATTACTCAGATTTTATAACTAGGAATTTTATACCATTTAAAAGCTCATTTTTAGTGTTGTGGTGGGAATGGAAACCAGATTACAAGGAGGTGAGAAGTGAGAAAATGGTGATTAAAAGAGAAGACAGTAATAGTAGACTATTGGCTTTTGAAATATGACAATGCAGAAAAGGATGAGAATGTGGTTAGGTGAGGAAGAAACATGACCATGGAAAGTTTTCTGAATTCAGTTTTTTTAAGATAGAGGAAATTGTGCATATTTGAAGGCAGTGGATGAGTCAGTAGAGAAGAAGGGACTTGAAAGCACAGATAGTGAATTTTGCATTGGAAAGAGGGAGGTTAATACCTCCACGTCTGTAACAAAAGAAAGGGAGAGAAAACAACCATCCAGAGCTGAGGATGATTTGGCTTGCATGGAAAACTTAGGGGATGTGGGTTTTACGAAGTAGTTGATCATGTCAGGGCATGGGGTCAAGTATTTGCAAAAAGGAAGTGATGGTCCAGATGCATTAGAAGCAATTGGAGATCCTGGCAAGAGCCTAGAATCCTTTGCTTGAATGCAGAGGTGTGAGGGAGCCTGAACATGAATAGCACGCCCTGTATTCCTTCCTGCCTAAAAGAACTCCGGTTTTCTTCAGGTATCCACTCCTACCCCCTGTGATTAGAACAAGATAAATCCTTCCCTAGTTGGGCAGGTATGGTATGATTCATCTCAGTCAGAGCTCTTCAAAGTATTGACCCACGATAAGATAAGGTGCTTACACTGGAATATGACTTAACTCACTGCTTCCTTCATTGAGAAAGTTTACCTAGATAAAAAAATGTCAGCTGAACTACATGGTGTGCTTAGTGGCACTTCTGGTGCAGGCTCTGTATCTTGTTGTAGACTGGTCACAGATGGCGAGTAGAACGGCAGCCGGTTTTCAGTCCACACTTGGAGTTGCACTGGTCTAAGCCACTCATGGCAATTTTATACCCTTTATGGGTGAGTGGTGTAGGGAGGTTATGTCACTCAGTTATTGGCAATGAGTTTTGAAGGAAGGGATGCTTGCTTGGAAAGTTTTTCATCTTCACAAGGAAGGGACCCAGCATTCTTGGAATGCCATCCTATGTGAATGTAGTACCTGGAACTGCTGCAGCCAAAACTCGCAGAGAAGGGCACAGCTGGATATTCATGAAGAACTGGATGGAAGCCCTGATGTATTGTGTCTGGAGCCCACTCTGACACTGGACAGAACGGATATGGGGTAACAAATATCCTTAATGCTAAAGTGAGTTCAACTCAAGGTTTTCTGATACTTTCATCTGAATTTTATCTGATCTGAAATAAAGTAACCAAGAAACTATGAGTTAGCCTGTCTGATGGATTGTCAGTCAGGATATGATGAGGGTGGTAATGATAAGAAGAGCTGGGATAAAAAGAGAAAATGTGAACTAAATGCTGAAGTTATACAGGAAAGTGAAAGTTCTGGAAAGTGGTAACGCAGTTCTGTTGAGATACATAGACAGTGGAAGGAAGTAGGTAAGGATGTAGTAGACAGAGCATAGGATTTAAAGGCAGGTCGAGTAAGGTTAGAATTTTAGCTCTGCCTTGGGTTGAATGTCCCCCCAAAACTTAATCCCCACTGTAACTGTTGAGGGTGGGAAATCCTATTCTGGTAATTGAAAGGTGGAGCCTTGAAGAAGTGATTAAATTGATGGTTTAATGGTGGTCATGGGCATGGTTCTGAGGCTTTAAAAGGAGAGCACATGAGAGTCTCTCTCTCTCTCTATATCTATCAGAATTGCCAATATTCTGTCCAGAACAGGGGAAGAATAGTTTATTTTATCCTGGAAGAGCCTGTTATTTCTGAACATTCAGAAATAAAAGTAGAAGTAGTGTTTTTAAGAAATAGCTCAGATTAACCTCAGACTGGGGCTTTGGCATTTTGCCATGATGGCTAATGAATGAGGAATGATTGTTATTGAAATCATAGAAATTCAGTGTCTGATAAATCACAGTGAAGGGTAATGATCCCTTCTACCTTCAAATTATGCTGGAGTACCCCTCAACAGTCTTGCCTCCGCAGGCTAGGACCTTGGTCATTGGCTCTGTGTCAACATATGGACTTAGTAAAACTGTCACTAAGACTGCATGGTAGAACAAAGCTTGGGTCATTCTTCTACTCAGTAGAATCTACTCTTGTGAGATCCTTTATGTCTTGGAAAGGTAATCAAAGTACAATATTCTCTTTATATCTTATTCTGTGTGAGGAGAATATATAAGCATATTTACCTTGCTTCAAAAATTTTTATTATAGAAAATTTAAAATTTATGTAAAGGTGAAGAGAATAACCTTCTTCTTCACCCCCTACCAGGTATCTATCACCAAGCTTCATCATTTATCGACTCTTGGACAAATCTTGTTTCATCTATACTTACTGCATCCCACTCCCCCCATCGCCATATCTGGATTATTTTAAAGCAAGTCTCAGACTTCATATAATATCATCTGTAAACATCTCGGTATGTATCTCTGAAAGATTAAAGACTTTAAAATTATGTCACTACAATACCATTATCATGTTACAACTAAAAGCAATTTCTTAGTTTCATCAATTAGTGTCAGCATTCACATTTTCCCTCATCCTTTTTGCATGTTATAATGTATTTCTTATTACAAGGATACAAATAATGTTCACACAGTACAATTTTACTTAATATATCTGTTACGTATCTATTAATCTAGAGAGAACTCCCCATCTTTTTAATTTTTACTCTTTTCAGCTTTATTGCAGTATAACTAATTTTGACTTGTAACATACAATAAATGGTACATGTATTTTGACGCAGATGTACACCCATGAAGCTGCCACCACAGTCAAGATACTGAACATATCCATCACACCTCTGAGTTTCCTGTGCCCTTTTTAATTTGCCTCCCCATGTCTACCTTCTAGCCTTATCCAAAGACAATCACTGATCTGCCTTCTGTTCCTGTCGATGACTTTGCATTCTCTAGAATTTTATGCAAATGAAATCATACAGGATGTACTCTTTTTTTCTTTTATTGAGGTAAAATTCACATTACGTTAAATAAACTATTTTGAAGCAGACAGTTCAGTGGCATTAAATAAATTTATGATGTTGTGTAACCCTTGCCTTTATCTAGTCCCAAAACATTTTGATTACCCCCAAAGGAAGCCCTGTACTCCTTAAGCAGTCCCTTCCCCTTGTCACCTTCCCCCAGCCCCTGGCAATCACTAAACTGTCTTCTGTCTCTTTGGATTTACTTATTCTAGACATTTCATATAAATGGAATCATGTCATGTGGCCTTTTGTGTCCTGATTCTTTCACTTAGCATGATGTTTTTAAGGTTCATCCATGTTGCAGCATGTTTTAATACTACATTTCTTTTTATGTATAATATTCCACTGTATGAATGCACCTTATTTTGTTTATCCCTTTATCTGCTGATGTACATTTGGGTCGTTTCCACCTTTTAGCTCTTGTGAATAGATCTCTTATGAACATTCATGGGCAAAGTTATGTTTGAATAAAAAGCTGATACTAAAATTCATGTAGAATTGCAAGAGACCCCCAAATTGCCAAAACAATTTTTTCAGT
>NW_007730448.1:208467-213276 GCF_000696425.1 Galeopterus variegatus | reverse complement strand
GGTACAGACAGCTTCTCTAAGAACAATGGTTTTACAGAACCTCGCATGCTTTCTTTTTTTTTCCCCCTTTGTCCAGGTTATTTTATTTAACTATTTCCTTTTTTTTCTGATTAGCTTATAGCTCTGTAGTTCCAGCTGTTTCATTCTGTAACTCTAAAACCCTATCGCTGGGGAGTTCTGTGTAATTGCCCATAATATGTACCACATTATCCATTTCAGGAACTGTGCTGAAAGACAGCAGCAATAAGGGGGTTTCTAAAGGCAGTCTGGCTTACACTAATGGACCTAACAGGAAGGAAATGCAATTTGAAAGAAGCTGATGCATATGTTCTATTGCTGAATATAATGTTTGATTTAATTATTAACTGTCAGTGATGGAGAGGCAGATCCTGTTCAGCTCTACTTAGAGTGCAATGCTTTGAATTCAAAGAAAATAAATGACAAAAGTTTTGTCTTTCAATTCATGATTTAACAGAAGAATATGATATTTCTTTCCACCCACAAATCATAGTTTCTGAATTTTCCTTACTTTAGGCATAAACGGGGCAATGTTTTATTTTTTAATCTGCATTTTGAGAACACGTCAATGAAAACTTCTGGCTAGCACTTCCTCCCTCCCTCCCTTCCCTCCCTTCTTTCCTTCCTTCCTTTCTTTTACTGTTATCCTACGTGAATAGTTCCTCTAATAAGTGGTTTTGAGTCAAAGTCCTGGACTGAGTAACTTCCTAAGTCACCTTCCAGTGGGGCGTTCTATCTTGTGTTGGCTGGCGGAAGACATTTCAGTGAAGAAGGCTGAAATGTGTAGCTGTCTTGTCTTCCTCTTTTTCTCAGAATGAGTGATTTGGCACTAAGCTTCTGTCCATTTCTTTTAATAGGCATTTTGTGACTTCCCGTAAGGCTCTTCCTTGCTTTAAAAGCCCATAATTGTATGTGAAAGGCAGAGAACAAGATGTAAAGAACAGATTCATTAGTGAGCAAACATATTCATGCCTCTTCTTAGTTACTTTATTCTTATGTTGGTAGAAAATGACCTAATATATACAAAGAAATGGGTATCAGCCCACTGAATTTGCAAGGAAGCTCAATGAACATAATGCTCTGTCGGATCAGTCAGCTGGTTTAGTACTATGTGTAAACAGAATAATGGAGCTATGTAATTTTAGTTGTGCATTTTATATCTATCTGGTGAGATTATTATCTTTGACACTAGCCTAGGCAGATGCATAACTGGGGCTGAAATTAAACAATAGTGATGATATTTGGAGCTTGTCCAAAATGTTCTCTATTATTTATGTAAGTGGCTCCAACATCATTATTTGATCCATAATTTCTCATTTTTTACTACACATATGTTCTCTCATTTAAAAGCACACAACATCTACTCAGTGGGAGGCATTTTTTTTTCTTTTTTTACAAATTCAGAAGGAATTTTTCATTTTTGTCATGAGGATAACAGAAAGCAATGAAGCTTCCAGGAAATACAATACCACAATTCAAATGTCTAATTGATTTAGACAGATTAAAGAAAAAATATAGGACCAATCTATGTTTTTGTTCTCTCTAGCAGCCCAAATATCTTCCTTGAGAGTTCTCATTCTTATTCTGGGATAAGGAATTCACTACTTTAGTTATGAATGACAGGAATCTAGCTCGTGTAGAGTTATTACTGAACTGATAAAGTTTAATTTTAATGTTCTCGGTTCTAAGGAATTTAGAAGATAATTTATCCGTGGAAGTGCCTAGTGAAAGAAGTGCTTGATGAACTCTAAAAAGTTCAAAACCCGTTTTCCAGAAGCATATCAATCACAAATCATGAATATGCTGCTAAATTCGATCATTGAAATCAAGCCTCAAGATAGCCATTCTTTCATTTTTTTCCCCAGACTATATAGTTAGATAAGTTTGATAACTTCTCAAAGATGATTTTCATAGAATTTTAAATCTTCCCGTAATTGTTCTTTGTTGTACTTTAAATAATTTGCCGTGCATTGTAATTTAAAATAACTACACATGTATTTTTTACTTTTCCTCTTAGAGATGTGTTATTTCACATTTCCAGGCTTAAACTTAATTTTCAAATGATAAATTTTTTTAATTTTTTAAATGTTCAAAGAAAGTGTACCTTTGGACCATTGCCTGCCTGTTCTTTTCTATATCAGAAATACTATGTATGGTTTCTGGCTCATCCTGTTGCCAAAGTGAGATAATTGGTGCAGTTTTTGAACCCCTCCGTGTGCACACACAAGTGCTGAGGAACTCCTGTGGAAGGCATAACATTTCAATGCTAAAATGCCATTTAAAAAAAATGGCTATTTGAGTCTACTAAATGGGGTACAGTTATAAACCTTTGGACTTATGAGAAGGTATTCACCCAAACACTAAGAAATCTGTTTATAAATACAGTGCAAATATTTGACTGTGCAGGTGTATCTTCATTTCTAATATGATTCCTCCAGGCAGCAAAACAGGTGTTTTGGCTGCATGCTAATCAGGAAAAAGAATGCCTGAAATATGCATCTGCACACTGACATCTGGGCAGAGATTGTCCAAACACATTCTCAAGTGCAGAGTCTTAGAAAATGGGCCTCTTTTGCTTTACTTAGAACCAAGGGGCATATTTTGCATGTTGGAAAAACCCACATTCGCCAGCCATTAGGGACTGCTACTTATGTGTGGCAGATGAGATGGCCAGAATGCACACACTGACTAACAAGCTGGCTGGGTTTAAGACAACTTGGTAAAAGTTTCTAAGTTTTTTGGAAAGGTAAAGTTTTCCCCGACAACAGGATTGGATCTCCAGGAAGGTAGATGTCAGGGGTTGTTGGAAGGAAAGCAGATAGACGGGTGATGTTTGTGCAGACATTTCTTGTTTTGGTTTCTTCATTTCGCTCTGTTCAATTCTTTTTATTTTAATTCCTCCCTTTTTCCTCCTCAGGGACACCTCTGCTCTTTTCCTTCTTCTTAAGATAAGAACTGAATTTTAGTTGATGGGATTTTCAGAATACAAAATATGGTGAGCTGGATTAATTAGAATATTTTACAGAAACTTTCCTGCCTTCAGTTATCGTCTTGACAAAGATAAATGCAAATTCTTACAGGACTCATAAACTCAAGTCACATTTTCTAGATACATTCCTATAGGTGCTAGACAACTAAAGTAGCATAATAAAGAAGGAAACAACTGAAAAAAAATGAACAAATGGAAGATATGCTGTAAAATGTATTCACAGCTCCTGAAATGTGTTCAGTTTTGAATTTTTATTTGGTCCATCTGCCCTTCCATATATTAACACCATAATTTGTCTCAAAGATATACTTCCCTGTTTTTTATTGGTGGGGGGGCTTGGCAGCTGGCCTGTATGGGGACCTGAACCCTTGATCTTGGTGTTATCAACATCACACTCTAACCAACTGAGCTAACCAGCCAGCCCCTACTTTCCTGTTTTGAAGTATTTTAACATTAAAGTAAGTTACCTTGGATTTTTTATGTCATGAGTGGGTACTTTTCGCCTACTTAAGTTTCACTTAATAATTGCCCAGAGAAAGAAATAACTGTACCCTTTACTTCATAAACATAAATTACAAATTTTGACTATATAATAAACTCTCCAACTTTTATTTATTAACAAACAAGGAAGCTCGGTGGGAAACAGCCACAACCACAGCAGTCGCTGCTTTACCAGAGATCACAATTTCTCACCCTCTTTCCAAAGTCAACTCCAACTGGCTTCTGTTAGATTCATAGCCTTCTACAATTTCAGTGGCTAATGAAAAGATTCAGTGGACAGTAAAATCTACATTTTAACAACATTTGTTAGATTTATGCAAATTCATCACTGATTTTTTTTAATTTTGAGCACTGTGTGCTCTAGCTGTCAGTGTTTCTTCTATAATATGATTTTGCTTTTAAATTTTAAAAGAACATGAGATTTTAAACAAACATCTCCCAAGATTGTACAGTTTTTCAAAAGTCCACTTTGACAGTATCAGTAATAGTAGATTTTAGAAGACGTGTGCTGCAAGGGGTGACATAAGGTAAAAAGAAGCTTGTCATCACTACCTCTCCCTACACTCTCAGGCCTGGATGGATGGCATTCCTGCACCAGCGACCCCAGCTTCCACTCCTCCTTCAAGGCTCAGTTTAAATGACACCAATTCTAAAATTCTTCTCATCGTAACCCTAACTGGAAATCAAATCAATTCATCCTTATTTGAAAATGTATGGTATTTAACCCATATTCCAAGAAAGGGAGAGAACGATGTTAAGAATCATCATTTAAGTGACTCTACAACAACCAAAAGAGACACATTAAATGTCGGGATTTAAAAAATGAAATAGAATTTGGCATATAGTATACTAAAATTACGATTATGATCATTCAATTGCTTAAGTCTTCTTTATAGAACAAGGTGGAGAATAAAAGATTATGAAAATGTTCATTTTACTAATTTCATCCTGAAAGTGTCCTGTTCTCATTATTTGATTAAGATGTGTAAAGTGATTTGAAACAAATGGGCTTTAAGTGGGGGGTGCCGGTGAATTCTCCCCTCCGAGGGTTTTGCGTGACCTCCTATCTTGACTACCCTTTCCATACAACTTCCAGACTGAATTACAGCTGACCAAACACCATGGGTATCACCCATATAAATATCTTTAGATAGGTTTGTGGTGGGAAAGTCCTTTCTTCTGTCATTACCTCATACGGGGGATAGACACCTATATTTTTTGGCAGAAGATATAATTGGCACATACTAAGATAAGTTATTTGCAAGTAGAATAATATTGATTGGGGCTGTTTTGCTTGCGAA
>NW_007730448.1:206256-207569 GCF_000696425.1 Galeopterus variegatus | reverse complement strand
AAAAATGTTGTTGTTTGCTGTTGCTGTTGTTTCTCCAACTGAGAAACTTGCTTCAAGTACCAGAGATCTATGGAGTTCTTTTCTCAACGTATTCTACCCCAAAGAAATAAAATTTAATTTTAATTGTCATATCGTCCAACCAGGTGATTACCATCATCTATTAAATGTGCTATGATAGTTGAAAGAACAATCCAGTAGAGTCACATGGCTGTAGCAAGAGAGAATTTTGCTATTATGAGGGAAGGGAAATTGACCAACAGGGACGTATTTTTTTTTTCCCCTGCCCATAAAAGGCTTTTAGGGAGAGAGGGAGAGGCTTCTGTGCATTTTGCTTTCTTCAATTTTCCTGTACGTGCAACTTAACGTTTTAGTTCAATAAGTCTGCTCATCCTCAAATTTATCGCTTTGCACAGANCATACTAAGATAAGTTATTTGCAAGTAGAATAATATTGATTGGGGCTGTTTTGCTTGCGAATAAAGGTAAAAGTCACAAATGACATGATCGGACCTCAGCTTTAACAAAATACAGCTTTTAGCTTTTGTATAAGGAACTGAAGTTACTGTGATAAAGCAATATTAAGCTCTTTTGGGATTTGTCATAAGGTTCCTAAAATACATTTTGTAAATGAACAAGTTCTGTAAAAGAAAACATCACAAGTATCTATGCCTACTTATTTTAGCCATATCTATTCTTATAAATTAATTTGGGTAGAGAGAAGTTGAAATCAAATCATCACTTGCTTCAAAATAGCCAATTAGTTTTTGGCTGAATAATTTAACTCCCTTCCCTACCACCATTCCAAACTGTTTTGCCTACTTTCCATCAGCCAATTTAAGTTTAAAAAAAGAGTAAAGTGTAAGAAAAAAAGAAAAACAATAAACATTCCAGAAATTCTGTAAGTCTACATGGTATAAGAAAATATGTGTTGTTTGGAGCTTCAAATAAGGAAAAAGGAATAAATTAAGAGTCTCGAGAAAGGGAACAATATCTCCGCATAGTCCTTTATGCTTCCTGCTGAGAGCAGAGCTTATCGAGCAAGTGACCTTTAGGAGATTATTGTTTATGATCACTCGGCATGTGCCAAGACTAGCAGGAAAGAATATTCCAATTTACTTCAAAGGTTACATATCAAAATTGAATATGCAGTACAACTACATTATCATATGGTATAACTTTTACATAAGAAGTTGGAACTGAATCACTACCATCGTTTCCCTTCAACCCAGTGTGTTTTGATTTCTGTTCTGTGAAACATGTCCCTTCTGATTCCTAAAATGAAATATAGTGCCGTGATGCAAATAAAGGGAAAAA
>NW_007730448.1:194596-205319 GCF_000696425.1 Galeopterus variegatus | reverse complement strand
TGCAACTTAACGTTTTAGTTCAATAAGTCTGCTCATCCTCAAATTTATCGCTTTGCACAGAGTGAAACATAAACCAGAAGAGTATCCTTTCCTCTTCTTTCCCTCTCGGTTGTCAAACTCAGTTGTCAGAGAAACTCCAGCAAACAGAGGTCCACAGCTAAACCCATTTCTTTCTTTAAATTTGCTACTTGGAAAAAGAGTATCATTCCTTCACAGGATGGAGAAGTAATTTTTTAAATCAGCACATCAATCTGCAAACATTTGTTTAATGTCTACTAGACCTTCAGCACACCTTGGTGTCAAGAGTTCAACAAGGAGGCAATCACTTTATCCTAGGGGCAAGAAAAATAAATGAAGAAACCGTCTTCTCATTGTTCTTTCATCTCCTGATCCTAAATCCTCCCCAGGAATTGCAGAGATGGTAGCTCAGCATAGCATATGGCTCCTCAGGAAGGGCTGCTATATAAGAGTCCTAGAACAGAAAGCATTTTCCCCCTGGAACTGGGAATTTTAAATCAGGACTCTGTCTGCTTAAACCACAAATACATTTCAAACTGATAGCACAGAAGAGTCCAACACACCATCTTCTGGCATCAGAGCCCCTTTAAATAAGAGAATCTGAATAGCTCCTGCAGCTTTTGAAATGCCCTCTGATCTCCACTGTCTCTAATGCCTGCTTTCACGTGTACTTCCATGGGTTGCCGCGGTAACTGACAACGCGGCTCCCTGAGACTTCAAAGCCAAACTTTTCACTCTGTCTGGTGAAAGAGAATTTAAAGATTGACAACAGTGAAGCAGGCATAATGCCGAAGCTAGATCTTTAGGTAAACAAACCTGAAAGACGATGAAGAAATAGAAAGTTGCATCAGCATAGGAGAAAACCAGCACAGACACAAGCTGTGTGGCTCCTCCTACTTGCAACTTGCAAATTTCACAGACTTGTCATTCATCCTGCAGCCTACGCTGACCTTGTAAGTGATATTTTGATAGACTGTTTTCTCATTGTATAGCTGAAAAGCAAGAATGAGTCAGTCATTCCACTCTTCCCAGACAACAATGAGTATATTGCATCATTACAGGATTAATCAATTTATTTTTTCCTTCATTTATTTATTCACCTACCCCAAGTGCTTCATCTATGCCAGGTACAATGCTAAAGACTTTCATATACTTTTTCTCATTTTAAAATATTTTATTTCCATTTGTAGGTTACGAAATTGAGACTCAAAGGAGTTAACTTACTTGCCCCAAGTTACAACTAGTAGATGAAGGTTAATTGTGAACCGAGGACTTTGGAACCCAAGCATACCGCAAGTGCCCCATGTGAAAAAAATACAGCGACAGGCTATTGTGGAAGCAGAGCCGTGGGAGAGACTAAAGGGATGGGGGACAAGGAAGGGAGGTCTGAGAAGAATTTGTTGAAAAAGAGTCATCAGAAATAGGGTTTGAAGGATGGGTGGAGTTATCAGTAGTTCCATATTTATGGAAAATAGGCAATTTACATCAGCGAGTTAGGAGGCATAGAAATAGAAGAATGGGGTTTCTGAGAGCAATAAAAAATATGATGTGTTCAGAGTCGAGGCAATGTAGTAAGATTAGAACTGGATGTTTAAATTGGGTTCAGATAATGAAGGACCTTGAAAATCACACATGTAAGATGTCAGCACAGGGCACAATGAAATGTTTCTGAGCACAGGGAGTTGAGGTCAGATTGTGCTTTAGGATGATTTTCCAGCACCAGTTTGAAGCTAGAGTAAGGAAGACATAGAGTAAGGAAGACAAGGAAGAAATTGCTGTGCTTAGAACACCATTGAAACATTTCAGTTGGGAAGTAAAAAAATCCTGACTTCAAGTGAGAGGCTTGAAAAGAAGGAGGTGCATACCAGGGGTTGGCCACAAGAGTGTGGTCCTTCTCATCTGAAGACAATCTTGTCTGTGTGTAATAATCAAGGCCAGTAAGGCAGCTAAGGTGTACGATATGCAGCCGCTGGGTTAAAGAGATTCTCTGACCAGTTTCAGCATCCAGAAAACGGGACCAAGGATGACTTGCCCCCTCCCCCTCACACACAGCACACTTGGAGGGAGTGCTACCATTTTGTGCAGAGCCTGTGTGTATTGTAAGCAACTCCTTCTTGGTTTACACACACATCAATAGCTCTGTTTCCCAGCAGTGCTCAGAGAGCTCCTACTGGTGTGTTTTCCTTCTGTCCTCCCCTCACTCTCTCTAGTCCCCAGATGCTTCCTACACACACCTACCAGCTTCACAGCTCTCCTCCCTGCAGCTCTCTGCACATCCAGTCACCAGAAAGCACTAGCGTATATCCTTGGTTGGCTCCAATAGCACCACCTCAGTCCAAGCGAAGAGGTAAATTGAAACTGACACTATCCACTTAGAGTTTTAGGTGTTGGTTTCAGGACTCTCTCAGAGAATTTACTGGTTAGGATAAAATAAAAGCTCTTTTTTTTTTTTTGACCTATCCACAGCTTTTCTTCAAAAGATCTTTTAAAGCCTTGGCAATAACTATTCATTAATCTTTTCAGTATCTCCGTGGTGAAGGAGGGACACGGTGACTATTAACAACCCCATTTTACAGAAAAGAACCCTAAAACGGGAAGAAGTTTAGTGACTTGCCCAGCATCACACTGTGAATCAGTCCTCGGAGGGATCAATATGAGCACTTATGTGGCTCTCAAGAAGTTTTCTTGCTTTTCATGTGACCTCAGGGGAAAATTTAATTTAAAACTGAGACTTGAACCCTGGTGTCCTATCACTTATAATTCCCTATTCTTGAGGTCAGTGATTTTCAAACTGTTGCCCAAAGAAGCTCAAGTGTCCACAGTCATGCTTCAGAGTTCAGGGCAAGTAACAAAATATATTCTGCTGAAAAATGAAGATTTAAACCTTCAAGGAACCCATTGTTTGCTTTTACTTTTTTTTATATATTGAAGTTCTGTGTAAAAATTCATTTTTTAAAAAACATTGATAACCACTGTTTCAGGACATGTTGTTGCTGATAGTAGACTAGGGTACAATACTTATAAATCAGCTCTTCAATAATGTCACATGCATAAGAATCATAGGACCTAAAAGATCTCAAGCTAATTGTACAACAAAGAATAATTTCTCATCGTGAGAAGTGGATACCATTACACTCTTGAAATAATTTGAGATTAAAGCCTTCTTTCTTTTAATCATCTAACCTTGACTTATATTGACTGAAGACAGAGTTTCAATTCATAGCATTTATTAATATGTTGTCTAGGGGTCCTTTACTTTGTAATTTCATATCATATCACAAAAATAACACTACATTTAACTAACAGTCTCTCCTTGGATCTGAATGAAGACTTTCAAATAGTGTCCTAAAATCTGAAGACTGCAGGTATTTACAGGAGGTTCTGGTAGTTTCCAATTCTGAAGACACCACCCCCACCCCCATTTGAACATTGAGTTTCCTTGCTATCAGCTCAAGGCAGTAAAGAGCATGCCCAAGAAGTCTCCCAGACACACAGACAAAGGCTACATTTTCTCATCTGCATAAAAACCCTCGTTTCAGGCACTCTTTAAAATGTTGTACCTTCTCTCTCTAGAGTGACCCAGTCAAACTAGCTATTGCATTTCTACTCAGCCTTCATGCCCCAGCTCAAGTGTCTCCTGCTGCTGAAGCCTTCTGCACTGGCTGCCTTTGTATGCCTGTCATATTGACTCTTGGTTCTTCCCTACCCTGTTCTGTGCTCTAGGGGGCTGACCTGTATTGAGTTCATCAATGGACTCCCTTGCCCTTTGCCTTCTGCCTGAGTTTGACCAATGTGAACACTGGCAGATCAGGAGGAAAGAGGAGAGTGAAGCAGGGTTTTATCTCCCTAGCTCCCTCCCTGGGTTTGCTGTGGGTTAGCTGCATCTGTAAACTGAAGACAATAGCTGCTGTTAAGCAGTTTTCTCCAAACAGCTCTTTTCGTTCCAGGATCCAGAAATTTTCTTACTCCATGAGGCTTGGAAGTATAATGACTTTCAACATATTACACTATCTTCTTTCCCTACACTTGCCTATACCTTGTTAAATGATCACTTTAAAAGCCTTTTCTCCAATTAGCCAGTTGGAGGATGGCATGTGTTTGTTGTCAGGATCCTAACTGCAACATTCACCCTGAACTCCATTTCTGAATCAGAGTGGATCTCTGGTTTCATTGGACTTTTTACTAAAACCTGTGAATGGGTGCTACTTATACCATGTTTTAATCACCTGTTTATAAGTCTATTTTCCTTCCTAGAGTTTTATGGTACTCTTGAATTCTTGCAATGTTTGCCACATTGTAATCACTCAGTGAAAGTCTCCGTGGACATTTTCAGCCAGTGCTTACTTTATCAGCCTCTTAACATGTTAGCAAGGCTATGAAACAGCAGAACTTCCTGACACAGCTACATCTACATGCACTTGTCATTTCTATTCTGAGGCTCAAAGAAAAGAACATATGAAGGTTTAGTGTCTGTATCCCCCCATCCTGACTGTGAATTCTTCCAGGAGAGAATTTTTTCCCCCAGTATTTCTCAAGTACCTGATGTAGAATAAATGCTCAGTAAATGTTTGTTGGATAAATGGACAGGTCTCTATGTTCTTTTTATGAGAAACCTGAATAGTCATAAAGGAAACAAAATAAATATGGTATGCTCTTTTGTTTTCTTATTTTTAGCAATTTATATTTTTCTTTACACCTTAATTTTGGGAATGAGAGTACATGGGCACTGTTGATTCCCAAATGCTCAAAAAGATAAAAGAAATCCAGCAAGGATAATCAAAGTAGAAATCAATTGTCTATGTAAGTAAGGTTTGTATATTTTTTATAAAGTCAGTAACCTTCCTATTAATGTATAGGACTCACTGTATTTTTCCATAATTTCTTGAAAATTGGAAGGACTTTTAGACACCATCTCATCCAGCCTTTTATATATAAAAAAATATTTATTGTACACCTACTGTGCACCAGACACATTTTTAAATAAGGGAAATATGCTGATGAACAACACAAACTAAAATTTCTGCCTTTGCGGAGTTTACATGCTAATGAGAAAAAGAGAGCGAGAGAATATAAACAAGATAAGTAAGTGCATAGTGGGTTAGTTAGAAATAAGAATTAAGGGAAAGACAAGGAAATGTCGAGAGGTTGCTTCTTTTGAGTGGGGAATTCCACCAGCGTACCCGTAACACAATGACAGCTGGCTCTATCACTCTAATGATGGAATTAGAACATTTCCAGTAGTGGGAACCCTCTACTTCAGAAGGTAGCTACTTGCCTGGGTGAATCTCTCTAGTTGGTCGAAGATTTTTTCTTACATGGAAACCTAATCTTAGTTGTCCATGTCCAAACAAGAAAATGTCAGCTTAATGGCAGTCCTTTGGGTTGGAAAATAAACTACTAGAATTTCACTACTCATGATTTTAAGGGTATCTCAAAAAATTCCTTCTGACTTTGTTTTTCAAACATGGTTCCTTTCTGAATATATGATTCTCATATGCAATACTCTGGCTATGACAGTAATGTTCTACATTTGTTACTGCTTCATCCTTTCAAAAAGATTTTCAGGGGCTGGCCTGGTGGCGCACTGCTACAGTGTGCCNGAGCGAGGTGCGGGCGCAACACCGAGGGTTGCGATCCTGTTGCCGGTCCCCGGTCCGGTACAGGCATGACACTGAGGGTTGCGATCCGTCACCGGTCACGAAAAAAGACAAAAAAAAAAAAAAAAGATTTTCACGTACTTTATGCTGCCTCTTAATACTCAGAATAACTCCCACCGGTCACGAAAAAAGACAAAAAAAAAAAAAAAAAGATTTTCACGTACTTTATGCTGCCTCTTAATACTCAGAATAACTCCCAAAATAATAGTATCTCCATTCTCCAAGTGGGGTGACCAAACCTGAGATGTTAAGTGATTGCTTTGGCAGATGTCTGAATTATATAACAAGGAAAAGTGAAAAATCTGGATATATACCAGTGTGTTTACTCTGAGAAATCAGGCTCTCCAGGTCCAGTAAGGAATGGGTAGCTATACCTACTTTTCTGATGATTTGACCCTTCTGATCAGTATTCGACCTTGTCTTTCTACAATGCTGGTTTAATAAGAGCAACTTATAGTCCTATGCATCTTCAGCTGATAATTGAAAATAAGCTTCCTAACCATTTCCTTTCTGTTCAAATGAAATATTCCTATCACCAATAAATTAGCAATTTGTGTGTGAAAGAGAAAGAAATAGCTTTAGAAAATTAAAGTGTTTTAATATTTAAAAAGGCACATCACTCGTATGTTTGGGGGATATAGAAATCTCTAGATGTTCATCCTTCTGTATTTAAGTAGGGTGGCTTATTCGTTTGGGCATTTCTCCTTCTTCAAAATCATTAGCATAAAATATTTCTCCTTCGTGAAAAATATGAATTCTCTAAATGCAAAGGTCACAGAATAATGTCAATTTGAGGAAAGAGATAGAAGAACCCATTTAATGTTGCTAACATATGATTAGGCGTAGAAAAGTCCCTCTCTAAACATAGAGCATTCTTTCTTAACCAAAGGCAAGGCCATAGAATCCAGTCCTATGAAATGCTTTATTTAATAGAAAGGGACAGTAAATCATGAATTTACAACGCAGCCACTATGTTGAAACCTCTCCTATGTCCTGGACAACATTTGAATCCCGGATTCAGCAGCTCAAAAATCCTCTTGCCTGTAGGAAATTATAATTTTTAAGTCTTAAAGAAATCTAATCAGAAAATCACAGGTACCTAGGAACAGATCCACATCTTTTAGGATGTCTTAACTATCCTTATAATTTTAATTTCCCAACATTTGCTGTATCTGTGGCTTTCTAGGTATGGAGATATGGGTAATTTTTAATGAGAAGAATAAATAATCATAGATTGTAGGTAGTAACAAGGAACGTATACTGATGGGTTAATGGGAAAATGTGAGTGGAGGTTAGAGGCTGGAGGCAGGGTGAGGGATTGCTGGAGACATTTGACTGCAGACAGGAAAAAAGTTTAAATGACAGCAAATAACAATTAGTTTTTCTCCCTCTTACAAGGTTAGTAAGCGGTGAGTTCATGCCACTGGCACAGTCATCAACTGATGGTGCTCATATGGATTTCTCATAGCAGGGAGAACAAATACGGGATCACTGCAGTAGCCTCAGAAATTGAGGGAGTCTTAGTGAAAATGCTCATCACATCTCCAGGCCAGCTAAGCTGAACTAGTGGACACATTTAAGATCCAGAATTTGGCAACAAAGTGGAGAAGGAGGAGTACTTCCAACTTTATAAACAACTACTGAATTCATGTTGCCTTTTGTTAAACTTGTTAAAGTAATTCAATGGTAAAAGATCCGTATTTCATATTTTGGACATGTTCAGGCAGACTATGAAAGGGGAAATGCTAAGCCTGGTTTTCTCAGATCTCAAGGGGGATAGTGAATTATTATTAGGCTAAATGTATATGTATCAATGCATTTGAGTGAACTTCTGAGACTTATAGATATACAAGCTGATATGGATTGAATTGTGTCCCCCAAGTTTTATGTATTAGAAGTTTGAGCTACACTGTGACTGTTAAGAGGTTGGGATATCTTGGCCGGCCCGGTGGCGCATGCGCTAGTGCACCGCTTGGAAGCGCGGCAGCGCTCCCGCCGAGGGTTCAGATCCCACATACAGACCGGTTCCCGCTCACCTACACTGTGACTGTTAAGAGGTTGGGATATCTTATTCTGGTAATTGAAAGGTGGGACCTTGAAGTGGTGATTAGATTCTGAGCACAATGCCCTAATGAATGGATTAATAATGGTGGTTGTGGGCATGGTTCTGAGGGCTTTAAAAGGAGAGCACGTGAGAGTCTCTCCCTCTCTGCTTTGGCATCCCACCATGTGAGACCCCTGTGTCACTGTTGCCTTGAACATGGCCTTACCAGATATGTTCCCTGGACTTTGGACGTCCCAGCCTCCAAAACTGTAAGCAATAAATTTCCATTTCTTATAAACTACCCAGTTTCAGGGATTTTGTTATAAGAAACAGAAAAGGACTAATACACGAGAGTACTTCAAAAAGTTCATGAAAAGATTCATATTATTTTCTAATTCTATTTTCCACAAACTTTTTGAAGTACCTTCATACATGTCTGCAGAAACATACATTAATTGTCCTTCATACATGGTCACACATCTTACAAACAGCTCACAATTAGCAATGCACAGTGATGGCTGCTACAACATTCTGTAAATATTTTGGTGGACCCATCCTTCATCTTCATCTTCACACATCCTATGTCTATCCATGGGGTAATGATAGAGAAGTGGCTCCTCACCACTACGGTAAAGAGTGGCATGTCCTTAACTTTCTAATTTTGAAATAAGAAGGTATTGTTTTCTGTAGGTGACCTTGCAGGGCAATAGAATAGAATACAGATTCTGTAATCTATGGACCAGCTACATTTTGAGTTACATAAGCTTTGACGTTTAGGTTGAATCACTAGCCAGCATTAAACATCTTATTCCTAGAGAAAAATGCATTCTGAGTTAAAGTGAATTTTTCGAACACCATGTTTATCAGTCTGTGATTGCAGGGATATGGAAATTGGAGTCCTGTTTGTCTATAAAGTTTTGGGGAGGGGGTGTTCTACTGGCTTTGGAAAGTGCTTTGGAATTAGGAGCCAAGAGTACCTTAGACTTGATGCTTTGAACTCTATGAGTCTAAGCTTCCTCTGCTAGAAAAAGATGCTCATAAAACTTCTTCACAGGGGTTTTGTGAGAATTCGATGAGAATGTGTAGAAAGTGCCTAGCATCCAACATTCACTCAAAATGATAAATCCTATTGTCATAATATTATCTTTTTCATCCTCAGTTTTGCCTGTAACACCATTTCCAGATTTTCTTCTCATCAGCTTGATAAGACTTTCTATTTTCTTCTACTCCTGTCTTTGTGCCTTTGCTTCTATCTAGACCTGAAGCAACCCCACCACTTTATGGTCCACCATTGAATTGGATTCTTTCCCAACATCCACCTCCCCTGAGGCTCTTTACTTATTTTTTAGGAATCTTTCTATAGGTAGCATTTCCTGAACACCTACTGTATGTCAAAAACTTGCCATGAACTTCACAAATATTATAATCTCATTTAATCTTCACGGCAACATATGCAAAATTATGTACTGGGAAATCTAAAGCTCAAAGAGACTATATAATATGTCCAGAAGGGAAGACCTGGCATGTAAAACTTCCTCTATCTGCAACATTATAGTTTTCAGTTAAGATTAGGGAGAATAGTTCTCCTTTTGGAATAAGCAGAGAGAAAAAAAAAAAAGAGAAACATAAAAGAAAGCACAGACTCAGAGAAATGAAAAAAAGAGAAAGGGAAATGAATTATGCATGAGGTTCACCTGATCTGAATCTCCCTCCACCTAGGAAGAGAGTGTTCAGGTGTTTAAGCATGATGTCAATGTTTTTGTAAACAAATTCCAGTACAAATCCTTTTCTACTCTGTTCTATACCTTGTCATAGATGTAATGGCATAATCCGAGAGGTCTGTTTGCGAGTCATATTGACAAAAACATAACGTAGAGAAAAACTCAGGAATAGAGGTGAGCAGCATATTCTGCTGTGGTGCAGATATTGCAGCGTGTGGTAGGCTTCTCACTGAAGTGTAAGGCATTCACACTGCTTCTCTAGCTCCAGCATGCCTGGCTTAAAAGACAACAACAACAAGGTGACACATCTGTCACTTCCCTCTGAGACATGCCACATGCCATAAAACACTTCAATCGCCACTTGCACTCTGAGTAATTTTCTTTTAGTCTTGGTTCCTCCTTCAAGATTTTTCAGGTAAACAGCATGAGATTAGTGCATGTAATATGTAGTAAAGAGCAGGGATGGTTTCACTTCACTGTTCTTATTAAATTGAAACCACAGCAAATAAGTTTAATTTAACAGCGAATTTTAAGCATCAATAAGAACGAGGTATTACAAAGGAATCCTAATATCAGGGAAAATCTCAGTAATCTACACGATATCTCCAAACAGTAGATTTGACATTAAAATTTGTATGTCCAGAAATTTATATATTATTCCAGATAGTCAAAGTTGCCTTCGATGGCTCTCTCTACACAGGAGCGTGGTGATTGTGTCTGTTTTTCTGTGAGTTTTCTGAGGCTAAAGTTTCCTAGCTTGGCAACAATGTAGCTCAGGGGCTGTAAATTTAAGACAATTGATTCTTTTCCTGATTTTGGCACTGCACTTGAATGGCTCTCAATCCAGAATCAAGGAAAAAGAAAGAGAATTGAAAAGAAAAGAAGGGAGTGAGGATAGGGGGAAGGGCAGAAAGAAAAAAGACTAGTGACAAAACACTACTGGAAAACCAACATTGTCAGTACAATCACTGTCATTCAATTTAAAATGGCACAATTTAAAATTCATAATGAAATCTATTTTAACTGTGAAA
The DNA here is from genome assembly GCF_000696425.1 of Galeopterus variegatus. NCBI lineage: Eukaryota > Metazoa > Chordata > Mammalia > Dermoptera > Cynocephalidae > Galeopterus > Galeopterus variegatus. The sequence continues at coordinate 194,848 of NW_007730448.1, read as the reverse complement.
TATACAGATTTTGAAAAGATGTTTCTATTGTAAAAATACAAATGCTGTGAAATAGATGCTTCTTTGTCCCCCAGTACATTTTAACCTTTGAAGGGAACTTTATTCTAAATTATATGAAGTTGTAGTTATCAGCCATATCCAATTAAAAATGCTAAGCCAGTTTCATCTAGAAAGAGAGACACTGACAGTACCTAAATATATATGTATATATGATAAATTAGTTATTGTCAAAGCTATCGCCACTCTTTATTG
>NW_007730448.1:192283-193869 GCF_000696425.1 Galeopterus variegatus | reverse complement strand
TAATTTTGCTGGTGCTGATTCCCTGAATTTTTGATTGAAAAATATGGAAATACTGTGATCACTGAAAAGATGAAAAAGTCAAAAAGACTATAAAAGAAAAAAAATTTGTCAAAGTATATATGGACACTAATTTTTAAAACCTCAGTATAATATGGTGTGAATTTTTCTGCACCTCCCCAGTTCTACCCTTCCCTGAGAGCTTAAAACTACTTAAAGGTAGAGCTGTTTAAAGCTCTTTTTGTTTCCGAGAAAGGGGAAAGGCATATTAAGGCTATTGACAAGTACAAAGTTTCTATTTTCAAGTATCAAGCTCTAGTTTCATATTCCAGATTCTCTAAGTAGAATGTTTTGTGCCAATTTGATCTTTACTAATATTGTATTATTTGGTTGGAAAAATGTTGAAGTGACACTATAAAAACAGGTGCTAATAAATTTATCTCCCTTTGATTTGACAGTGTATTTTTTCCTATCGGTGTAAAATGTTTAAAGCATTGCTAGGATGAAATACCTAACATGTTATGGTATGGTAGATAATTCAGAAAACAGTGATGCAATAATATGTTGATGTTACACTAAAGGTTCTTGCCTGTGTATGCCTCCACATTATTAAGAAAATATTTAGCCATTAATTTCCCAATTTGAAGTAATGTAAAATAAATAATGTAAATGCAAATCTGAGTTTTTATTTGCAACAGACATTATTTTCATAGTAAGCAGAAAATACTCAGCACTTCCCAAATACTATGATTTTACCTTTATTTTTTAAGTATGATGAAAACAAACTGAGTAAAATATCCATCTGCTTTCTGGATGCAATTTTTATTGACTATTAATTTTAAATTAGGAGGTTGGTATTTCAAGACAGAATGTTTAGATTGAATGGTTCGTAACAATTCTCCATAGTGTAAAATCTGTCATAAGTAGAAATGTCTTGTATTTTTAAGTATATTTATAAGGTGTGTTCGTTTGAAATGCTGAGCTTTTAAATTACAATACTTGTAAATTAATGCAGTAGAAGTGTGCAAGTTATTTATTTGGGCCTTTCAGGGAAAAATAAAATTTAGACTTTTAATGACAGCTGGCGAAAATAAGTTCTTTCCAAATTTGCACAGTTTTCCATTTTGAAGAATAAGTTACTTTGTACTTACTAAATATCTATCAATATTTATTGAGTATCTAGTGAAGACTGTGAAAGGCACTATGGGTGGGTTAGAAAGTGAGATACATTTTCGACGACCTTCTCAAATCTTACAATCCAGTTGTAGAGATAAAACATACATGGGTGAAAAATTAAATGACAGTGCAAGATTTAAATAACAGTTCAATTTGATAGTAGACATGTCAGAGAGAGTTTCATGCTCATTTATCATATGAACAGTCCAGGAATTAAGAGATTCCCCTACCTGGAGAAGGATATTTTGTAATAAATCCTGGAGAACATATTCTAATAAAGGTCTTTGTAGGGCAGATGTACGATTAAGAGAAAGTAAATGATACCTGTGACTTCATTGTCCATTTCTCCTTGTGTTTTCCATGGGTATTTTAGTCGTAGCTAGAGGCTACCACTTTAGATGCTGGCCTTTCAC
>NW_007730448.1:189543-190681 GCF_000696425.1 Galeopterus variegatus | reverse complement strand
CCTCTTTGGTTCTTGGTTCAAGGTAAAGATTTATGACCAAATGATACATCTCATTTTTTTTCCTACCTGCACTGACCATGGCTATTTTTTGTTAACAGGCTAGCTACATTTTATATACAAATTTTCCCAAATGTAATTTCAATCATCTAATCTATCCTTTCCATCAAATATTTCCCATTTTCTACAGCAAAAGTTACTTTGTACATACTTTACCAGACACTTCCGTTTTAGGTAGATAGGATAGAATGATACAATATAGTTTAAAAATAGATGATGTATATTTCTAGGAAGAAATAAAAAAAATCAAAAAGCATTCTCACTTAGACTTTTTTTCTTATTTTTTTTAAAGCAAACTTTGCATTTAAAATGGCAGTAACTAAAATTGGTAAAGGACAGATTGTAGAACATATTAAAAAAAAAATTACAAGTGGTTGTTGGGAAATTCAGTCATTCTTACATGCTTTCAATTCATTCATTCCCTCAGTTATGTACTCGTTGAATATATATATCGATTAGCACCAGGTATTTTGCTAGGGCTACGTGTTCATCTCAAGGAGGTCAAAGACCAATGGGAAACACATGTAAATCACTCTGTAGACCTATGTAAACCTAGTATGGTTACAGGTCGTACAGCAGCTGTCGGGGTGTAGAGCAAGGAGTCTGTCACCTTATCCTGCCCCCCTGGAAGCACCCCAATCTTGACAGAACAGTTTTAATAGTGCCCATATGAACCCAGAGGGACCCACACTATTAATAATTTCTCAGAGTTTAAATAATAGTCTTTGATAATTCATAAGCTACTTTTAAAAACACAGATTTAGTTCCACTTCTGGTTATAGAAGTAATATTGCTTGTTGCATAAAATTAGAAAATTATAAGTGAAGAAGAAGTTCAAGTTGCTACAATCTAACAACCCAGAAAGAAGAGTCATCGGTTACATATTGCTTGGCTTCTTTACTCTCTCTGTCTCTACATAGATATACACTCCTTTCTCTAAAACTATATAAATATATTGTTTTTGGCTCTGTCCATAATAGAAACTATACTGTGAAGTAAGTTCCCTTTTAACACATCCTTCAAATTAATCTAGGAATTAGTGTTTACATGATTTGGGGCTTGGAGAAAGCAATTCTGCCCC
>NW_007730448.1:183038-189361 GCF_000696425.1 Galeopterus variegatus | reverse complement strand
CAAATTAATCTAGGAATTAGTGTTTACATGATTTGGGGCTTGGAGAAAGCAATTCTGCCCCAAGGCAAATCTTGGGAGAGATTATTCTAAAGGGCATGGAGGGAAGTGCTTTCTCTTATATGCCCAGGGAACATCCATTTCCAGGACTCAAGGCAGAAGGGCTTTGTTCACTTTGTCCATTATGCTAACGCCATCACGTTATGATCCTTGAGTACTTGAGGTCGACTGCATCCAGCTCTTTCCTTATGATACTCTAGGAAGGCTCATGCTAAAGTTCACCATCTCCATGCTGAGCAGACTTCTCCTTCACCATGACTTGAGTTCTTTGGAGTTTAGATGTGACTCAGACTGTTGCTTTTTTGAAACCAATGCACAGTCATAGCCAAATTCCACCATTCTTGGAACATCATGCAATACTGGCATAACCTTTCAGCATTTGGTTTTGTGAGAAGAAGCACTTTTTTCCACAAACCAATTGGAGTTTCTTGAGAAGGGAATTTTAGTTGGTAATTGTTTTGATGAGGGCAAGACAAACAAATGGTCTTCTGGGCTGATACCAGAGGAGGGTCAGGAGCGGCCAACTATAGAAGCAAGTAGCCTGCAATAGAAAGCACTGTCTAATGAGCCCCAGGTTGCAAGACTCAGGGTGGAGAGACCAGTAGTTGAGGAGATAAAGCTGATTCTAGGGCAGACAACTGTCTAATATCTGAGGGCCACTTTGCTCCTCTGAGGAAGATGATCTGGCAAAGGATGTTACTTTCCCATCAGATGAGGAGATAAAGCTGATTCTAGGGCAGACAACTGTCTAATAAGTGAGGGCCACTTTGCTCCTCTGAGGAAGATGATCTGGCAAAGGATGTTACTTTCCCATCAGAGTGAAAATCTGAAAAATTGCATGTCAAACTCACCCACTCACACTCCTAGTCCGCACTGACTGTTTAACCTCTCAGAGACAACTGCTGACCAGCCCTGCCTGCGTCTGCAACATAGCAGCCTTTTTACTTGGGAGCCCAACCCCCGACAATCCAGAAGCCAAAGAAAATTGGTTGCTGGCAAAGCTCTCACCTCAAGCTTTCTTTGATCTTTCATCCGTATGCAAGAATAGCTTTAAAACTAACCCCTCTAATGCACTTTTCTGGCCGCCAATTGCTACTGCAACTAACTAATAGTTTTTCCTCCAAAGGGTAACCCCAGAGTAGTGGAATAGGCACTTTGTCATCATGGTCATGTCTGACTTTTCTCTATCCATCCCTAACCTGATCCAAGAGGCTTCCACCAGAGAGAAGTTTATGAAGGTCTACATCTATCTATGAAATAAATTTGTCACAATAATGGAGATATAAATAACTTTGTTTCTGCTAGAGAGTGCCTCTTTGAAAGACTGCTATCACTCAGAATCCATTTACTATGTACTTCTGTGTGTCTATAGTTATTTCAGATTGTTAGCTTCTATCAAATCTATACCACTGTAAAATTCTATAATGTCAAGATTATGTCATCCATTTCTGCAGCTCCACAAAATTAAAAATATTTTTTTAATGTAGTCATAATGTATGCATTATGAAAGCAGGAAACAATTTAAATGTAGAAAACATTCCAGTTACAAAAAAACAGGCAAAAACTAATCTATGCTTTTAGAAATCTGGAATGTGGTTAAAACTTTGTGAGCGAGCTAGTGACATAAGAAGAAAGAAGGGGCTTGGGGGACCTAGTGTAAATGTGTTTCTTTACCTAGAAGCTACTTATACAGGTGTGTTCAGTTGAGCAGTACACTATGTTCACTTTTCTTCCTTATATTTCAATGAAGTGAAAAAAAAATTTTTTTTCAGGTGCTATGTAGATTATTTAGAATTGTTTGCTTGCCTTAGTTAAAATTTTAATGACTTCCCCAAAATTAAAAGCTTTGGTGGGTGGGCGGATGGATAGAGGGTATATATGGTAAATTTCATCATGAAATCAAAGGCTTATTTAATTGTGTCACTAAATTTCACTCAGTTGCTCCCAAGAATGTCTAACATACTATTCCAGATGGAGAGCTTATTCAAATAATTATAAATAACATAGATATAGTTATATAGATATGGATATACATATCCATATGAGTCACATACACACACATATATATATGTGTATATGTAACATACATACACACACATATAACTTCAGAATTTTATCACAATTTTTATCAATTGAATTAATAATTACAAATGTAAACTGGCTATTTTGAGAGAAATGTTAGCACCTTAAGATTATGTAATTAGGTCAGTAGGTCAAGAAAATTTGAATAAAATACTTTAAACTAGCTTCCTTTTGAAGATGTATTCATTTGTTTATTCAGAAAATATTTTTTATAGCATGCTGGGAGATGGAGATACAAAATAAGTAAAGCATAGACCCCTTCCCAAGAATTTATAGTCTACTAGGGAAGACAGGTATGTAAATACATAATTCCAATGGGATATAATAAGTCCAATAAATGAAGCCTAAACACGGTAAAATCATAGTGAAAAGGAAAAAAATATTTCCTTTCTCTAAAGAATGACAGAAAAGTTTAGTAGAAAATGATCTTCCTGAATCAGGTGTTGAAACATGAGAAGGAAATCAGATGAATTGAAAATTTGGGGAGAAAATAGTCATTCCCGGCGGAGATAAAACTAAGTGACAAGACCTGAAAGTTTGTAGCTGATTTCATCAGACACTATTGATGAATGGCTAGAAAGGGCCAAGCCTCTGGGCAATGTTTTGAGAAGCTATACCCTCACAACGCTTAAAGTCTCTCCCTTCTTCTCTACCTCTCCCTCTCTCCCTCAATCTCTATTCAAATCCTCTACTCCAATTCATTTCTGTTTCATCACTCGCACTCCCAAACTTGAATCTCCTTTGCACGTAAATTGTGCCTGCTTAATAACTCCAATGTTTACATGTCACACCTGGGCATCTCAATGACCTAACATCCTCTTCCATTTTAGGTAAATCAAAATTGTTCTGCAATAAATTACACTCTGAAAAACTCAGTAGAAGTAGCAACTTCAATTCACATTCCAGATTTTTTCTTTAGCTGACTGAGTACATTGACGGACTATCACAGAAGCAGAAATAGAAAGTAGTAGATACTCTACTACAATCTAAATGATGATCTTTTTGTTCTTACCTATTAATAATATATATCTCAAATGTTTTTTTGTCCTTACAGCAAAAGTCGCAATTTCAGCAGCATGTAGGGGCCAGGACAGTAGCATATATTAATAGGCATTAAGAAAGACAAGGGCACAGGCTTCTTGATGAAAGGCAGTTGTCGCTGAACTTCAGTGTGAGGGGAAAGGGTAGGGTGGAGAATCTGGATGACTAGAGAGGACACAATACTACTAAAGTAGAAACTTTCTATTAGAACCAGCAATTGTTGCCAAATAGGAATATGAGCCATGTTTACAGATATTTGGATTTTTTATTTATTTATTTATTTTCCTTTTTGTCTTTTTTCGTGTCCGGCAACGGACCGCAACCCTCAGTGTCGCGCCCGGACTGGACTGGACCGGCAACGGGATCGCAACACTCGGTGCTGCGCCCGCCCCTCGCTCAGCCAGTGAGCAGGAACTGGTCTGTATGTGGGATCCGAACCCTCGGCGGGAGCGCCTCCGCGCTCTGAAGCAGCGCACTGTAGCAGTGCGCCACCGGGCCGGCCCCGATATTTGGATTTTTTAAAGAGAAGCTATCCGCGCTCTGAAGCGGCGCACTGTAGCAGTGCGCCACCGGGCCGGCCCCGATATTTGGATTTTTTAAAGAGAAGCTAGAGATTCAGATTTTGAGTGAAATCTCTTGATTTTCTAATGTGGTCATCAAATAAAATTTTTCAAAACCACATTGGGTGGGTCAAATTAAACATGTCTAAAAGCCTCATAAACCATCAGGCTGCTAATTTACAATATCTGTCTTACAGCTGAATATACTTATCTGCTCTCCTAAATAGACGGATCCCTACTTTACTTGTTTACCATGCTCCCCCAGTAACTGATAAATTCTTCTGGGGCAGAAACTTGTATCTCATAATTGTTTTTATGCTTAGAGCTTATGGTAAGAGCTCAATAAATGATTACTGTTGAATTGAAATTAGAAAATAAATTATTTTTAAGCCACAAGATTCTCTGATAAATTACCTTCCTAGTCTTACTTTATTAATTGTATTTTGTAGTTTGGAAAAAAGATGTTCGTCCAGTAATGACAAAAATATGATTTGTTCTGCTTATTAGTAAATTGCTTAAGAATATCTCTCCCCACTTCCAATTAAATTTTGGCACAGTTAGTTCTATCTAATAACATGTTGATTGGGACCTGGGTTCTCTTGATTCAACTCCAGATTTCCTTCTTTCTAGGTGATCGCCCTTAGCCCAGTGACATTTTCTCTCTGGATTTGCATTTCTTCATGTGCAAAATGGAGATGATAAAAGTGTCTACCTCATAGGGTCAACTGTGAAGAATTTAGCAAGATTAATCAGGAAAAGTGCTTGACATAATGCCTGCAGTGTGATTCTGACTGAGGTGGTTGTTATGAACAGTTGGATTGATTATAGCCTCCAAAAGTAAGGTCTATCTGCAAAGAAATGACATTAAGTGAAATAATGTCTCCTTTCTCCATCAGAGACATTCAAACCTGGGATTCATTTGCTTTCTATGCTTAGATTTAAATAAAGTTTTAATATATCAAAACGCTGCTAAAAATAAGACAAAATAATCCAACCATCACCACAACAAAAGATTTCATTCTCTCAGGAACCAGGGCCTTAGTATCTCTCAGGTTAGCCTAAGTGTCCCTCTTTACACTGTGATTTTGCTCATAACCGTGGCATTGCCAATTTTCCACCTAAGTCAAGGAGAAGCAGATCCCAGGGTTTCAATGAAATCTCTGAACGATGCTTCCGGAGCCAGACCTGTGACCACACTGGGGTGGCGTTACAACATGACTACATGTTCTCTCTTCTGGAGAAGGACAGATGAGAAAGTTCCATCTTCTTGGCTCCACGCTTGTGTTCACACAGCCACCACACCTTTTCAGATGATTCTTTTTAGAATGTAATGTCAGAGCGAAGCCAACAGAGAAAAGTTCCAACGAATGGGATTGCCATAGCAACACCCTACATTTTTCATCAAGTTTGGTCTTGTGTGGATCATCACTTTAAAGCTTGCTTTTCAGCTTGGTGAAAGTCATGGCTGTAATCTTCAGTGTGAAAATCTCTTCGGCCCATCAAGAAGTTAAAAATAGAAGAGAATAATTTGAATTATTTCACAAACATAAAAATCTGGAATTGCAGCTCCTTCACAGATGGAATTAGCTCAGAGAACACTGACATTTGAGACCACTTGAATCTCCCGCTTATGGTATCAAATTAGATTCGGTACTTGTCATTATGACTTATTTGTTGAGTGCTGACCAAAATACTTAATTCTGACCAAAACAAAGGATACAGTACTCATCTCCTTCATGGACAAGGTGTAGAAGCCTAACACTGAAAAAAATCTGAACAAAGTGAGAGAGAGTGTGTGTGTGTGTGTGTGTGTGTGTGTGTTTTACTTGTTTTTGATAGCAAGAAAATTAGTCTATCTTAGGTCTTCTATGGCCAATAAGCATTATATTTAAATAGCTTTGCATTTGGAAGTTTTTCTTTGTGGTGATTTAACTTTTTTTTTTAAATAAGAATTTTCAGAAAAATTAACAATATACATTAAGTGGTTTTTAAAAAAAATGATCTTCCAGATTGCAAACTAGCCTTTGTTTGGAAGGCTACTTATTCACTTCAAATTCTGAAATATAGGGAATATGAATATCGGGGATGCCTTAGCAAAGTGTACCCTACAGTAGTTACCATAAAAATTAGCTGTATTATTATTCCAAATGTATAGTCAAATTTACTATCACATATTCTTCATTTACCCCAACAAAGTGGCTGTCATGTAAACATTTTGCAGTTGCAATTTAAGATTATACATTGTCATTACTCACTAAAAAACAATACTATAAATAAATAATACTGAAAATATGCTTTGTCATTTTTCCTAGCAAAAAGATATTATAAATTCATCATATTAAGAAAGAATATAAACTTGAACTGCAAATATTAAATCAAGGACTAATTAAATGCCCTATGATCAAGAACTGTTACCTGGAGTTTACAGAATCAATGAAGTATAAAAAAGATGAACCTGTAGACACACAAGATTAGTTGGTTGACACACGTTTTTAAGCAAAAAATGATTGAAAAACTACTTAGTACATGAAAACATAAGTACAATTAAACTTGTACATTTCCGGGCCAGCCCGTGGCTCACTC
>NW_007730448.1:181522-182211 GCF_000696425.1 Galeopterus variegatus | reverse complement strand
ACACCAAGCCAAGGGTTAAGATCCCCTTACCGGTCATCTTTAAAAAAAAAAAAAAAAAAAACTTGTACATTTCCAAAAACAGATATCCATGGAATTCATTTATTGTTAACAACACTATGGAGTGAGGAATTTGGTTTGTTTTATACAATAAAAGAGAGAAATTACTATTAAATTATAAATGTTCCTTCTCTGCCCCTGAAACAGACATTGTCAGGCAATCGACATATTTTCACAGCCCTTAGCAATGATACATGCAATTTTAATCATGGATATTAATTCTCTTCTTTAAACCACTAGCCCACCCCTTTAACTACTCTATTACTTACACTGGTATTTATTTTACTGCCACAAGCAGTGATGCATGAAAATTAAACTATAGATATTCATTATTTTCCTGCTTTTGCCTCAGTGCATGAAATTTTCACTTGTACGTTCTTAAGAGGTAAAAATTTCATCACTTCATCACAGGCTTACCATCACGTGACCTCCTTCCTGTGGTGATTAAATATTATGAGGGTTTGGCATAAAGATATCAACTAGCAGGGACGAGCTACAGTAACTGGCAACAGGGAAGATGACTGTGTAACGTTGACAGCTGTGAAATAACCTACGATCTTAAGGAAAAGTCACCATTCACGCTATAACCCTAACCATCACTTGAAAGCTAAGGTTCTGCAATGAAAAAAAAA
>NW_007730448.1:173981-180617 GCF_000696425.1 Galeopterus variegatus | reverse complement strand
TTATGAAGAAAGTGTCATATAGCAACTTTGAATTAATTGATGCTTTAATAAAACAGCAAAAAGATGACGTGACAACTTTAACTGAGAAGAAAAACAAAGAAGGGTAAAGAATACTGTATTTATGCTACTCTATGTCAGGTTAATGGCAGACAGAACTAGCCTGCCATAACATAGCCCGCGCTTAATGTTGTTAGAAATAATAGCACTCACATTTACCTTAATAGTGAAGCATTTAAGAGGCCATTACTTCTTTGAACAATCTCAGTGACTAATTAAGATTTTGACAAAAGTACTTCTTGGAAAGATGTGATGGTCTCTGTCATAAGTGGTATTTATGGGAAAACACAACATAAAGCAGTTTAACACAAACATGTTTGTGTTAAACTGCTTTATTTGCCTTCACCGTTCACTCTGTTAACTATAGATTCCTTGAAGTACGGAGTTTGTTATGAAGTGTTCTTTAAACAACAAAATTTTTCCTCTTTGTTCATAATTTATAAACACATATTCCCTAAGAGTCCTGGGGTTTTATATTTGTGCCAATCCAGAGAACAATGCACATTTATACTTTTCTAGAGGGTCAAGAATCCCTATGGAATGCCCTAGAATCATACAATCAGCATAGCCTGAATTTTGATCAAAGTCCAAACTTGTATTTACCAGAAAACTCATGTAAATGTTCATTATAAACAAAGCTTTTTTAGGAGAAGATAATGGGTCACATTATCTTCTGATCTCAATTTCCTAATGACTCTAATATATCCTTCTGGAAATGGACACAAAGTGCTGTGATTATGGCCCTGGTTCTAGTATCAGTTTTATTTTAGTACCACCAGTTAAAAAATATGGAAAAACACATCTTTGCTCACCCATACCAATACTCATTTTTTATCTTTTTCTTATATAAACAAGTGTCAACAGAAAAACCCTAGCCTAATATTTAAATAAAGCTATGCAACAACTAATGCTGATAATTGCTATGCTAGCATGGGGTGATAACTTATCGAGGACCTACACGCTGTCAGCTGCCGCACTAGGCATGTTCTTCATCATTGTCGTCATTATCATCACAGGTAATACTAGTTTACTAAATGTTTATCTGGGAATGTACCTTATATATGCTGTCCAATTAAAATTCCATAAACAGAAGTTCAAAAAGAGCCTAGATTCACATTCAGGCCTGTCTTCTACAACTTAAAAGTTTCTAAATGGTGCATAACAAGTTTTAAAATTCAATACATTTCCCAATCATCCCAAGAAGTCCATTTTCAAAACTGAACACACAACCCAGTATATTCTGTACCAATTTTCTCACAGTTGTGTCCATTGGAACTAACTCTGGATATAGGAGTTCACATCCTCAGAGTTTCTTCTCATACTGGAAAAAATTGCCATTTACAACTTGTGTTAGTCAGGGTTCTCCAGAGAGACAGAATCAATAGGATACGTTATAATTATATGAGAGGGACTTATTAGGGGAATCAGCTCACATGGCTACGAAGAAAAGTCTCACGATAGACCGTCTATAAACTGGATGCTGGTAGCGTGGCTTAGTCCAAGTCCAAAGGCCTCAGAAGAAGGGAAGCTGATGGTGTCCTTGGTGTAAGTCCTGGAACCCAAAAGCTGAAGAGTCTCAACCTCTGATGTCCACGGACAGGAGAGAAGAGTGTAACCCAGCTCCAGCGGATCGAGATAGAGAGAGAGAGCTTCACCTCTTTCCTGTGTCTTTTGTTCTCTCTGGAACCCCAGTGGATTGGATGGTTCCCACCCACACTGAGGGTGGGTCTTTCACACCCAGGCCACTCAGACTCTCATACTAATCTCTGCTGGAAATACCCTCACGGACACACCTGAAAAGATAGCTTTATCAGGTTTCTCAGCATTCCTTCATCTAACCAAGTTGATATCTAGAATTAACCTTCACACAACATTTCATAGTTTTCCAAACTTTTACTAATGATTAGAGATGTAAAAAGAGCCTACATCATACAATGACATCACCTAGTCCTTTTCCCTCTCTCTCTCCCCTATTATTTCCTCTTTCCTTTGACAACAAAAGTTCCCACCCCTTATCTCTTATTGCTACACACCTGGGAATCTTTCGAAGACTGAATTTTGGAGAAAATACTCAAGTCTCAAGTGGGTTTATAAAAGAACTTTTTCCAAGAAAATTTATCATTCTCCCTGGAAGAAATTGTGGTGAATATAATTTTCTTGACCTTTCATGTGTAATTCACTTGAAATTATCCAAAAGGTAATAGCTTTTTGTTTCTTCAAAACCTCTGTACTGTATTCATCACTTGTTTAATTTTCTGGTACCATAAAGCCAGTGTTAGTTTTCTCAGGCATGGAACAAATCTTTTATATTTCAAAAAATTCATGTTATTTTCTGCTTAAGGCCAGAAAGAGGTAACAGGGATGGGACATGCCCTTATACCATAAGCAACTAAAAAACATGTCAAAATGTAAGAAATAATGTTTCAATCTGAGAGAGAATAATCAAAGGCAGTGAAATCAAGGGCCGGCCCACTGGCGCACTGCTACAGTGCGCCGCGTGGGAAGCGCGGCGGCGCTCCTGCCGAGGGTTCGGATCTCACATACAGACCGGCCGCTCACTGGCTGAGCGAGGTGCGGGAGCAACACTGAGGGTTGCGATCCCGTTGCCGGTCCCAGTCCGGTATGGGCGCGACACTGAGGATTGCAATCCGTTGCCGGTCACGAAAAAAAAAAGACAAAAAGGAAAAAAAAAAAAGAAATCAATAACTGTCCTTGCCTGAAGAGGATTTCCTAGCAGTGCCTCACAGAAGGGGAAGCCAAACAGAGCCCATCAGCTTCTGTGAGTTAAGGAAATAAGCCAGGAACCTGGGGAGGCCACAGAAGCTAGAGTTCTCAAGACAGAGTACGTGATAGGAAGAGTTTCTCTGGAGCTCCCAGAGATCTGCAGAGGGTCCTCGTCTGAGTCTTTAGCTGAGTACTGACCAGAGAAATGTGTGAAGAAACTGTCTATCTTCATCATCCATTTTGTGTTACTATAACAAAATACCACAAACTGAGTAATTAATACAGAAAAGAAATTTATTTGGCTCATGATTCTGGAGGCTTGGAAGTCCAAATGCATGGCACCGGCATCTGCTCAGCATTGGTGAGGGCTTTCTTGTTGTGCTATTCCATGGCAGAAAGCTGAAGGACAAGAGAGCAAGAGAGGGCCCAGCCCACTTTTATAACAACCTACTCTCATTGTGAGGAGCCCACTCTTGAAATAAAGACAATCCGTTCATGAAGGCAGAGCCCACAAGGCTTAATCGTCTGCTAGTGGCCCTACCTCTTAATGCTGTCACAATGGCAATTAAATTTCAACATGAGTTTNTTCAAAAAATTCATGTTATTTTCTGCTTAAGGCCAGAAAGAGGTAACAGGGATGGGACATGACCTTATATCATAAGCAACTAAAAAACATGTCAAAATGTAAGAAATAATGTTTCAATCTGAGAGAGAATAATAAAAGGCAGTGAAATCAAGGGCCGGCCCAGTGGCGCACTGCTACAGTGCGCCGCTTGGGAAGTGCGGCGGTGCTCCCGCCGAGGGTTCAGATCCCACATACAGACCGGCTGCTCACTGGCTGAGCGACGTGCGGGAGCAACACTGAGGCTTGCGATCCCGTTGCCGGTCCCGGTCTGGTACGGGCGTGACACTGAGGGTTGCGATCCGTTGCCAGTCACGAAAAAAAAAAGACAAAAGGAAAAAAAAAAAAGAAATCAATAATTGTCCCTGCCTGAAGAGGATTTCCTAGCAGTGCCTCACAGAAGGGGAAGCCAAACAGAGCCCATCAGCTTCTGTGAGTTAAGGAAATAAGCCAGGAACCTGGGGAGGCCACAGAAGCTAGAGTTCTCAAGACAGAGTATGTGATAGGAAGAGTTTCTCTGGAGCTCCCAGCGATCTGCAGAGGGTCCTCGTCTGAGTCTTTAGATGAGTACTGACCAGAGAAATGTGTGAAGAAACTGTCTATCTTCATCATCCATTTTGTGTTACTATAACTAAATACCACAAACTGAGTAATTAATACAGAAAAGAAATTTATTTGGCTTATGATTCTGGAGGCTTGGAAGTCCAAATGCATGGCACCGGCATCTGCTCAGCATTGGTGAGGGCTTTCTTGTTGTGCTATTCCATGGCAGAAAGCTGAAGGACAAGAGAGCAAGAGAGGGCCCAGCCCACTTTTATAACAACCTACTCTCATTGTGAGGAGCCCACTCTTGAAATAAAGACAATCCGTTCATGAAGGCAGAGCCCTCAAGGCTTAATCATCTGCTAGTGGCCCTACCTCTTAATGCTGTCACAATGGCAATTAAATTTCAACATGAGTTTTTTTTTTTTTGGGAGGAGACATTCAAGCCACAGCACTACCCAAGGATGGGGAAAGAATCTCCCAAAAGGAGCAAGAAGAACAATCCCAAGGGCTAACACAAAGCTGAGAATAGTCTGAGTTTCTACCAGCCAGAGAAGTTAACTTCATAATTCAAGGGACATTGGGTAGAGTACAGAAGGGTATTGTTTCAAGAGTGGGGCAAAATTATCTCTAACTTAAAGGATTTTCTGTACCCATGTAACAACACATAAATGCAACCTGGAAAGAACTAAATTTATCCCAAGTAACTGCACACCAGAATAAAGCTCAAGAGGACCAGCCCGGTGGCTCACTTGGTAGAGTGCGGCGCTTGGGAGCGCAGCGGCGCTCCTGCCGAGGGTTCAGATCCCATATAGAGACAGGTCCGCTCACTGGTTGAGTGCGGTGCGGGCGCGACACCGAGGGTTGCGATCCCGTTACCGNGGAATTAGTAGACAAGGACTTCGAAACAATTATTATAACTGTAGCCCATATGTTTAAAATATTTAAAGAAAGGTTGAGTGCATTAAATAGATATATAGAGGATGTTTTTAAAAGACCCCAATAACCATCTAACGATCAAAAATACAATTTCTAAAATGAAAAATTCAATGGAGGAAATAAACAGTACATTAGAAACTACAGAATAAAAAAATTAGTGAACATGAAGACATAGCAATAGAAATTATTCAAAATGAACCACAGAGAGAAGGAAGACTGAAAAAAAAAAAAAGAAAAACCACTATGCACCAGTGAGGTGCAGGAAAAATTCAAGTAGGAGCATATACATGTAATTGGATCTTCTGGTGGAGAGGAGAAAAAGAAGAGGATAGAAAAATATTTTTTAAAGTAATGGCCATAAAAGTTCCAATTTGACAAAAACCATTAACTGAGAGTTCCAAAAAGCTTAAAGATGCCAANAAAAAAAAAAATCTTAAAAGCAGCTAGAAAAGAAAAACACAACACATACACTAAGTGGTTCTCAATTGGGGGTTATTTTGTCCTCCTTATGGGACATTTGGAAATGTCTCGATATGTTTTTGATTGTCAAAACTTGAGAAGTGAGTTTGCTACTGGTATCTAATGAGTAGAGGCCAGGGACACTGAATAACAACAAACTTCTTGTCTGAAATAATATAAGCCAGAGGAGAGTGAAGCAATAACTTTAAAGAATGAATGGGAAAACACTGTCAGCCTAGAATTTCATTCAAAACAATGGTGAAATATAGACCTTTTCAGACATAAAAATGTTGCAAGAATTCATTACTACAAATTAGCAGTACAAGAATTGTTGAAGTAATTCCTGAAGGAAAATGATACCAGATAAAAATCTGGATTTATAGAAAGAAATGAATAGCACTGGAAATTGTAAGTGTGTGGATAAATGTAAAATATATATTTTATTACCTTTTAAGATATCTTTGAAATTAGTTAATTACTTAAAGCAAAAATAATAACAATTTATTATGGGGTTTATAATATGTATTTAAGTAAAATGTATGACAACAATAGCAGAAAGTATAAGAGAGAAGGAGAAAAAGAAAAATGCTGTTGTAAGGTTCTTATACAAAAAATGATAGACAATTATTTGAGATTCTTATATTATGCATATAACGTGATGGACTATTACTTGAATGGAGACTACAGTAAGTTGAAAATGTATACTATATGCCTTTATCAATTACTAAATATGTACACTACATACTTTTAACAACTGAAAAAAAATTCAGCTAATATAAATAAATGAAAAAGTGAAATCATAAAAAATACATAATTAATCTGAAATAGGAAAAGAAGATAAAATGGAATAAAGAACAGATGCAACAACTAAAAGACATGTTGCAAACCATATCCAAAAGCACGTTAATACATAGGGTGCAAACA
The DNA here is from genome assembly GCF_000696425.1 of Galeopterus variegatus. Classification (NCBI taxonomy): domain Eukaryota; kingdom Metazoa; phylum Chordata; class Mammalia; order Dermoptera; family Cynocephalidae; genus Galeopterus; species Galeopterus variegatus. Next base: position 174,349 of record NW_007730448.1, on the reverse strand, counting down.
CTCCATGTGTAATGCAGAGATTAATGGATTAGATTAAAAAAGAAAATCCAATTATATGCAACAAAGAAGAAACACACTTTAAATATAAATATTTAAGTAATTTAAAAGTAAAATGGTGGAGAAAGCTAACATTAGTCAAAAGAAAGCTAGAATGTTTATATTAAGAACAAAAATAGTAGATTTTGGAGCAAAAATGTTATCTAATAAAAATTGCCATTTCCTGATGATAAAAGGGTCAATTCATCAACAGGACATAACAATGTTAAATGCTTTATTTAAAAATCTGGAAAGGAAAGTATGCAAAGCAAAATACATGAAGAACTGCAGGAAGAAACAGAAAATGTTTTAATTACGCCAAAAGATTTTAA
>NW_007730448.1:170358-173070 GCF_000696425.1 Galeopterus variegatus | reverse complement strand
GTTATAGGGATGGCAAATAAACACATGAAAAAAATGCTGGACATTATTAGTCACTAGGGAAATAAAAATTGTAACAATGGAATACTGCTATACACCCTACAGAAAGGTTATATTTGGAATATTGACCATATCAAGTGTTGGTGAGTAGGTGGAGCAAACGTGTGTAATGGAAACCTTTTGGTATGTTTTAAGCAAGAGAGAAATATGATATGGTTTTTGTCTTAAATGATCAGTAAATTGTATCTGTTGTATCATTACAGTAATTGTAAATGATACAGTTTTTTCAACAATCTCTTTGAGTTCAACAACTGATCTAACTAAATAAGTATAATGAAATGTATAGAATATTCATGGTTCAACATGTTCAGATGTTTGACATGGATGAAAGATGAAAATCTAGAAATAGTAATTCAGTGTTCTGTATGTGTATGCTGACTGTGCTATGCAAGAAATTGATAATTTCTAAAAGTGAAAATTGGTCTTACAAATGTGTAAAGTACCATTTCATTTTTGGATATTTATAGAATACCATAAAGAATTTATTTTATGTGTCCTTTAGAGGAGTCTTTAGACTAATTCAAAGTTTTACAAGCAGTCATAATATCTTACTGCCTTCCATTTGGCATAATAACAAGATAGTGATTACTTGGGGAAATTATTACAGTATATTTAATTTTCCTTACATTTCATCTACCAGCATGCTGGGAAAAACTTGATAGTATTCTTGTCCACCTTATTAAACATTGTAAAAGAAGTCAGAGGGTATTTAAAGTAAACCAGACAATGAATGCTAACAGGAAATTGAATATATTTGATGCCTTCTTTTTTCATTTCCTTTTGTTGACTTTTGAAGGATTATGGGTGAAGTTGGGCTGTATTTTCTGCAGACAGATGCTGAAGTTCTATTCTGCTCATGATATAATGAGGAAAAAGAAAAAACAAAACATGATTCATATAGGGCAAAGAATGCCATCCATGTCATTTTTATTCAATGTATATTCATTAAGTACTTACTATGTGGCAAACGTTGATCTAGATATTAGGGATTCAGCAGTAAACACAGAAGAAAAATTCTCTGCTCTAAAGAAACTTACATCGTAGTGAGACAGAGAGAGAATAAAGAAATAAATATAAATCTCAGGTAAGGACGTGTGCTGTTGAGCACTTGGAAGGGAACGAGAGAAGCCATGCTCCAGTGCGGGGCGGGGTGGCTGTGGGCAGTGCTGCTATTATACAGGGTGGTCAGAGCATCTCTCGGGCAATGACATTTGAGCCAAGACCTGAAGAAAGTGAATGAAGGAGCTATGCAGAATGTCTTACAGAATAACATTCCAGTCTGAAGAAACTACAGGTATGAAGACTGTGGAAAGTATGTTTCACCTGTTTGAAGAGCAGGAAGGAAATCCGTGTGACTGGTGCAGAGAGGATGTGGAGAAGAGTGGTGGGAAAAAGTATCAGGTGGGAGCAGATCACAGAGCACCTTGAGAGTTCTTGGGACTTTACTCTGAGCCAGTGTGGATGCCATTCTAAAGCTCTGAGCAGAAGGCGGGCATGATCTGACTTAAATTTTAAAAGAATTGTTCTGACAGATGAGTTACCTTGGGAAGGCAAGTAAGTCACTGCAGACTTTGTGGTGACCTAAAAGAGGAATAATGTAGGGAAAGAAGTGAGTTAGTTACAACTGATTTCCTAACAGAGTAGATGTGGTGTGCTAGAGAAAAAAAGCTAAGGATGATTCTAAGTTGAGGATGGATATCTATAGGGAGGGAATAGAAATTAATGTGGAAGAAATGAGTTTGTCAGTAGACAATTAGACATTCATTTAGAACATGTAAAATTTGAGAACTTACAGAAATCTGTATTGGATTGAGTTATGCACCCTTCATACCAACACAGCCTAGCACACTTACCTCTTGATGGTAGCACACCAAGAATGACAAACTATTCCTACAGTCTGAATGCCAGGTCACCATTACCACCATTATAGACCACAACATTCTAGCAACAGGCTGTTCAGAGTCTCTCCATTTATCAGCTAGCATTTCTCAACAGTGGCACCTACAGCCCATGCCTTAACTATTTTGTTTGCTTCCTTGGGGATTCTCTGTAGACAACATGATGTAGGATGCTGAAGGCCCCACATGTTACCCACACATATGGCACCTATAAGTGGAGGAAAATAGATGATGGCCCTCCTGTTGAATCCTTGACCAGAGAAAGAAACTGGTGAATACATTCTTCTCCCTTTCTCCATGGACACATGGTCCTGAAATGCAGGGGTGTTCCAAAGGATTGGACAATTAGTCACACTTAAAAGTAGTTAGTTCCATAATGCAAAGAAACTGGTGAATACATTCTTCTCCCTTTCTCCATGGACACATGGTCCTGAAATACAGGGGTGTTCCAAAGGATTGGACAATTAGTCACACTTAAAAGTAGTTAGTTCCATAATGCATCCTTATTTTGGCTCTCTCTAATTTCCTTCTTTGCTTTCCTTATCCTTCATTCTTTATCCCTGGGATAGTATTTCATAATAAATTAATAGAGCACAAGCTCCATGACCCAAGTTATGACAACATCTGGATGGAAAGGTCTAATAAGCAACCAGATTGACAAGGCTAGAGTTTAGGAAAGAAATCCAGAATATAAATTTGGGAGCTGGGGGCCGGCCCGGTGGCGCACTGCTACAGTGCACCGCTTGGGAAGCGCGGC
>NW_007730448.1:168338-169335 GCF_000696425.1 Galeopterus variegatus | reverse complement strand
TGGTAAGAGTTTATTTGCTGGGGTGCTGGGGCAAAATCCAGACTGGCGTGGGTTCAGGAGAGAATAAGAAAATGGGAAGTAGGTTCAATGAGTACAGGTAACTCTTCCAAAGCACTTTCTCTCTAATCTCTCTGCGTTCATTCCCTTAGTGACTAAGTAGTTTAAATGTTTTAAATACCATCCATATATTGAGAATGTCCAGATGTATGTCTTTAGCCCAGATCTCTCACCTTATCTCCAAAATTATATATCCAAATGCTTTCTTGATATCTCAACCTGGATTTCTAATGGATATTATAAGTTTGATAAGCTCAAAACAGACTCCTGAATGCCTCATACTCCCTCCAAAAATCTTCTCCTTTAGTCTTCTATATCTGTGACTGGGTACTTCATTCTTTCAGCTTTTATGTCCAAAAATCTTAGATTCATGACTCATTTCTTTTTACACACCTGCCATTCAATTTGTCAGTAGACTCTAATCTTGCGACCTTAACCCTGGCTGGCAGACTTATCCTGATTATTTTATATTACTTAATATTTTCTAATATATTTATAATTTATTTACCATGTTAATTGGCTGCCTTATTTAAGTAGAAATGTAAGTTCTTTTGACAGACATTTTTATCTCATTCATTTACTGTTGTTCACATTGTCCTTAATGCGTACAATACTGCTTGGCATATAGTAGGTACTCAAAACATATTTATTGAATGAGTAAACATTATTATTGCTACATCTCTGTGAAAGAAAGTGAGCCGAAATGCTGGGTACAAATCAAACTTTATTGAAGGAAGAAAATCTGCCAGGCTGCACTCAAAATGGAGGGCAGCACCAGGCCTGAGGGTGGGAGAGCCTTTATAGACTGTAGAGTGCCAAAGTCAGGCTGAAGCAACCCAGGAGGGACATTGTGAGGGAGGAGCATTGCACCCATGTGGAAGCAAAAAGAGTTGCTATTTCGCAGAAGTCATGAGGCTCCTGTAAAGGGAAGCGGGGAGGG
>NW_007730448.1:165255-167900 GCF_000696425.1 Galeopterus variegatus | reverse complement strand
CTTTATAGACTGTAGAGTGCCAAAGTCAGGCTGAAGCAACCCAGGAGGGACATTGTGAGGGAGGAGCATTGCACCCATGTGGAAGCAAAAAGAGTTGCTATTTCGCAGAAGTCATGAGGCTCCTGTAAAGGGAAGCGGGGAGGCGTTGAGGGCCATTTTGTGCTTGGACTTGCCTAAAATTGGTGCTGGCTATGTTCAAGATCCATCATTCCTGCCTTTTAAGTATAGGGAGAAGGGAAAAGGGGCAGAGATCTCATTCTTCTGAAGCTACTTCCTGCTGGAGATGGGCAAAGATATGAAAAAAAATAAAAGATTAATGTTGGCGGGTAAAACAATTAGGTGGTGGGGTATTGGTTTCATGGGGGGGGGATACTGTATTCTTCTGGGGAAGGGTCACTGATTCTGATGGGCTGATATCCTCCTCCCATGAAGAATTCAGTGACCTTTTGGTTGGTGAAGGCCTGCATACATTCCTGTAACAAACTAGAGAAACACCAAATGAGGCAGGGACCAAGAAGAAGGCTAAGCCCCATCATGGTCAGGGGTCCAACATGTTTTGTCCTGAAGTCCTCCCCTATCACTATAGCCTAGGTGAGTGGTTTGGGTGAAACAGAAATGTTTTTGTCAGCAGGGGACACTGGACTCCAGCAGAATCCCCTTTGGAAAGAGCTATCCAGTAGTTTCTACCCCCATAAGAACATGATGTAGAGGTTGTCTGGTCATAGCATGTTGTGGGAACGTATGTCAGGGATGTGAACGTGTCCTGTAGGATTACCCTGAAGATTCTGGGTGGCAGTCCTGGGAGGTTGGAAAGTGTCCTTCCACCCACCAAGACCTTGGTTATACATTGTGAACAGGGTGTGGCATATGTCTGAGTTAGGAAAAGAAGCCGGAGGAAGAGAGAAGGCAAGTATTCAGTGGCTGAGAGGTCAAGAAGGTGCATAGTAGGAAAAAGGAGTAGAGGGTAACCTCATCGGGGGTGGAATCACAGAGGGCACCCTTCCGGGCTAATTCAGTTACCCACTCAAGGATGTCTTCAACACTGGAGGTGGCGGGTTGGGACCAGTCATGGAGCAGCTCCTGTGTGAAGAATGAGAAGCGGGCTTGCAGGAATGAGAAGATGATTGCTGGAGGAAAGATCATCCTTCTTCTGGGATTAGGGGAAGAGTAATGGTCCTGGAGATTTTCAGTTTTGTGGGTCCTAAAGTGGATGGAGTGTAGGGAGGTGTTGGGTTGAAGGTTGAGCAGCCTGTTTTGTGGTTAGGTCTGCCAGTTTGTTTCCCTGGGCTATGGGGTCATTGGAGGTTTGATGTCCTCTGCAGTGTATAACCCCAAATTCCTTTGGGAGTTGCACAGCCTCAAGAAGTATCTTGATAAGATGTCCATTTTTTATGGGCCCTCCTTGAGTGGTCATGTATCCTGTCTCCTTCCATATGGCTGCACAGGAGTGTAGGATGTGGTAAGCATAATTAGAGTCAGTGTATATATTGACTCGTTTGTTACTTGCCAGAGTGACAGCACGGGTGAGGGCAATGAGCTCTGCCTGTTGGGAAGTAGTGTTAGGGGTTGAGAGCAGCCTCAATAGTTTGTGTTAGATTTACTATGGCATAACCCACCCGGGGATGGGCATGGAGGTGGCACTCCCATCTATGAACCATGCAATGGGATGTGGGGAGATGTGTGGAACAGGATTAAGAAAGAGGTCTAAAGCCTCTCTGCAATTATGTTCTAAGGGTTGTGATACAGGGTTGAGAATGGCGGGATTTAAGTTAGGGTGAGGTTTAAAAGAGAACTGGGAATTTTCAACGAAGGTAAGATGGATAAGTTGTAGGCAGGAAGGGGAGAGAATTGACATGATCTTATGGCTGAGAAGGTCTTGAAGATGCTGGGGGGAACAAGTAACTCTTTGTTGTCCAAAAGTTAGTTTAGAGCTTTCTTGTGCTAAAAGAGCAGCTACCACCAATGCCCATAAACAAGGAGCCCATCCCCGGGCTGTGGTGTCTAGTTGTTTAGAGAGGTATGCAACTGTCACTTGTCCTAAAAACCCAACTGCCAATCCTTGGGTTTTATTGATGTATAAGACAAACAGATGGAATAAGTTTGAGAGAGAAAGAGCTGGGGCTGTAAGGAGAGTGGCTTTCAACCACTGGAAGGGAGAATGAATGGGCTTTGTGGGATCTAAGGAAATGGCAGGATCCCCTTTGGCTGCCTCATAAAGTGGTTTTGCTAGCACACCAAAGTTAGGAATCCATAGGTGAAGATACCCTGCAAGCCCCAAAAAAGAAAGGATTTTACCCTTTGTAGTAGGAGTAGGGACTTCAGAAATTAAACTCTTGTGATCCACTGTTATTTCTCTGATGTTGGGAGTGAGGTGGACTTCCAAATAGGTGACTGAAGGAGAAGAAATTTGGGCCTTGCTGGGGGACACTTAATATCCCCTGGAGGCCAAGAAATTAAGGAGAGCAACAGTGTGGGCCTGTGAATCCTCATAGCAGGGACTACAAAGGAGGTGGTCATCCACATATTGTATTAAAGTGCTAGGAGTCAAAGGGAGCTCAGGTAAGTCTCATGCTAAAGCCTGGCCGAAAAAGTGGGGGCTGTCCTGAAATCCCCAGGGCAAAACTGTCCAACATCAGAGAAATTAC
>NW_007730448.1:163534-164298 GCF_000696425.1 Galeopterus variegatus | reverse complement strand
GCCTGGTAGTCCCAATTTGGGTCCGTGTGAGGAACAGCAACAGCTCCCACAGGCTGCCTATTATTTTGGGCATGTACCTCATCTGCCTGTTGTTGGACTGTTATCCAGACCTGGTCCCTGTCCTCAGATGACAAAGTAGTAGTGAGAATCATAAAAATATCATGCCAGGTGAGATCATAAGACTGGGTGAGGTTGGACTCAGTCTTAAGGTATGTGTCCAGGTTGGACTGGAAAGACCCCAGTCATTTTTCAATTTGGGAGAGATTGGAAAGAGGAAAGGGGATGTGGACCCGGACAATTCCCTCCATCCCAGCAATCTCACAGAGGGGGTATAATGGAGCCAGAGCTGAGGTTGGGTTGTTACTGTGAATCCTCATAGCAGGGACTACAAAGGAGGTGGTCATCCACATATTGTATTAAAGTGCTAGGAGTCAAAGGGAGCTCAGGTAAGTCTCATGCTAAAGCCTGGCCGAAAAAGTGGGGGCTGTCCTGAAATCCCCAGGGCAAAACTGTCCAACTAAGTTGTTGGGATAGTGGATAGAAGAGTATAGGTCAAGTATAGAGAAGAAGCATGTTGTTGTTGTTATTGTGGATAGAAGAGTATAGGGGTTAGAAACGATTGGGGTTATGGGTAAAACAGCCACATTAATGGCCCTGAGGTCTTGAACTAAAAGGTATGAGCCATTAGGCTTTATAACTAGAAGGATGGGTGTATTAAAAGGCAAGTGGGTAGGCCATAAGAGATGAGAAGAAAGGAGTTTGTG
>NW_007730448.1:159862-163520 GCF_000696425.1 Galeopterus variegatus | reverse complement strand
GCCTGGTAGTCCCAATTTGGGTCCGTGTGAGGAACAGCAACAGCTCCCACAGGCTGCCTATTATTTTGGGCATGTACCTCATCTGCCTGTTGTTGGACTGTTATCCAGACCTGGTCCCTGTCCTCAGATGACAAAGTAGTAGTGAGAATCATAAAAATATCATGCCAGGTGAGATCATAAGACTGGGTGAGGTTGGACTCAGTCTTAAGGTATGTGTCCAGGTTGGACTGGAAAGACCCCAGTCATTTTTCAATTTGGGAGAGATTGGAAAGAGGAAAGGGGATGTGGACCCGGACAATTCCCTCCATCCCAGCAATCTCACAGAGGGGGTATAATGGAGCCAGAGCTGAGGTTGGGTTGTTACTGTGAATCCTCATAGCAGGGACTACAAAGGAGGTGGTCATCCACATATTGTATTAAAGTGCTAGGAGTCAAAGGGAGCTCAGGTAAGTCTCATGCTAAAGCCTGGCCGAAAAAGTGGGGGCTGTCGTGAAATCCCCAGGGCAAAACTGTCCAAGTAAGTTGTTGGGATAGTGGATAGAAGAGTATAGCGGTTAGAAACGATTGGGGTTATGGGTAAAACAGCCACATTAATGGCCCTGAGGTCTTGAACTAAAAGGTATGAGCCATTAGGCTTTATAACTAGAAGGATGGGTGTATTAAAAGGCAAGTGGGTAGGCCATAAGAGATGAGAAGAAAGGAGTTTGTGAATGATGAGTTTTAAGTTTATTAGGTGTTTGTTAGTGATGGGGTATTGTGGAACATTAGGGAACAAAGAGGGGTTTCACCACTTAACAAGGATAGGGGAATGGTGTGTAGCAATGGAGGGAGAAGAAGCATCCCATACTACAGGATTAACCTTGCCTGAGGGGGAGGGGAAGGTGGAAGCCTCAGGGGCCAGGTCTGGGGTGGCCTGTAACAGGAGTATTGTAGCTGGGGTTAAAGTGTCTAGGGTAAGGGTAGCTTTGAATTTGAAAAGAGTGTCCCATCTCAGTAAGGGGGCTGGGCGTTGAGGCATTATTAAAAATTTGTGTGTGAATTGGGTGTGATGTAGGGTACGGGAAAGGGGTTGAGTGATCCATGGGCAGTATTCTGATCCCATGACCCCTACTATTGTGATAGATGATGGGGTTGTTGGTCCTGCATATTCAGAAAGGGTAAAGTGAGTGGCCCCTGTATTGATGACAAAAGAGATCGGTTTACCTGCTATGAGGAGAGTTACCCTGGGCTCATGGGTGGTGATCTCTGTGGGGGCCCCAAGCCCTGGGCATCATCAATCCTCTTCTTAGGTAAAGCCAAGAAGCTCCAGTAGGGATGGCTGCAGAGCTAAATGTTGTGGGTTAGGGACTGGGCCACTCCCTCACTCGTGAGTGGCACCATCAACTCCCCAGTGACCTGGCTATTTGCAGTGAGGACAGGGCCTGTGAGAAAGCCTGGGGTTATGACAGACCTGTGCCTAGTGGCCTGGTTGACTGCATTTGAAGCAGTTCCCAGGTGGCTTCCCCGTAGAGGCAGCTGGCTTTGGAGTGTGTGAGCCACGGATCACGTTAGCCAGGAGTTGGTATTTGGCCTGATCTCTTTTGTAATGATCCTTCCTTTCCTCCCCCTCTCTATTGTTAAAAACCATGAAAACTATGTTGAGGAGGTCTTGTTGGGTCATATTTGGACCATCCTCAAGTTCTTTTAATTTTTTTCAAATATCAGGGGCTGATTGGGAAATGAAATGAGAGTGTAAGAGGGCCATCCCTGCAGAGGAGTTTGGGTCTATACGTGTGTATTTATGTAAAGCCTCAGAAAGGTGGGTTAGTAATTCACTGGGATTTTCAGTGGATCTCTGTGTGATTTCTCTAAGATTGTCATGATTGACTGACTTGTGAGCAGCCTTTTGGAGGCTGCAATTCAAGTGTGTGATCATGTTATCCCAGAGATCCTGGTCCCCATGGCCCGCCTGGTAGTCCCAATTTGGGTCCGTGTGAGGAACAGCAACAGCTCCCACAGGCTGCCTATTATTTTGGGCATGTACCTCATCTGCCTGTTGTTGGACTGTTATCCAGACCTGGTCCCTGTCCTCAGATGACAAAGTAGTAGTGAGAATCATAAAAATATCATGCCAGGTGAGATCATAAGACTGGGTGAGGTTGGACTCAGTCTTAAGGTATGTGTCCAGGTTGGACTGGAAAGACCCCAGTCATTTTTCAATTTGGGAGAGATTGGAAAGAGGAAAGGGGATGTGGACCCGGACAATTCCCTCCATCCCAGCAACCTCACAGAGGGGGTATAATGGAGCCAGAGCTGAGGTTGGGTTGTTACCCTATGAAGGGGGAGAAGGAGAGGGGTTAGGTGGCTGAGGAAGAGCATCTCAACGCCAGGTAGAGGGAAGAGAGGGAAAAGGTGAAGGAGCTGGTGAAGGACCTGGAGCATAAGGAGGTGGTCAGGGAGCAGAGTGGTCTGACAGATCAAAAGATCATCCAAGTCTGGAAGGGGAGGTGAGGCATGGGCTCAGAGAATTTGAGACATAAGACAGTTTTAACAGAGATAAGTACATGATAAAAGATAGAAAAAGGCTTGAACATAAGGAATCTCTCCAACTTTGCCATTTCAGTGACAAAAATTGTCTAAATTTCTAAGAGTATCTANGGGAGCAGAGTGGTCTGACAGATCAAAAGATCATCCAAGTCTGGAAGGGGAGGTGAGGCATGGGCTCAGAGAATTTGAGACATAAGACAGTTTTAACAGAGATAAGGACATGATAAAAGATAGAAAAAGGCTTGAACATAAGGAATCTCTCCAACTTTGCCATTTCAGTGACAAAAATTGTCTAAATTTCTAAGAGTATCTAAATTGAGAGTGCCATCTTGTGGCCATTGGGTTCCATTGTCTAGTTTGTACTTAGGCCAAACCTGATTTCAGTAGAAAATGAGGCATTTGGGTTTTAATGTCTCCCTGGAGGCTGAGAGATTGTAGACAGCCCAGAGTTGTAGAACGTGGAGGAAATTGACCAGGAGACAGCCCAGAGACATGGAGCATGGAGGTTTGGATTGTGAGAATCCCATGTAGAGGGTGAGAAAGGAAATAGGCAGTCCTAGTAGAAGAAGAGTGCCAACAAAGAACATCCTCTTTGCTGTGCACCTTCTTTTCAACAGAAAAGCCACTGACTGGCTACAGGAGTGTCCTCCAATAGCTGGGGAGCACACGAGGGGTTCCCTCAGCCAGGCACCTGGGCTTCATAGGGAGTAGACAGTAGTCATGGAGAGTAGTCAGGGGAACCTATAGAAATAGGACAGACTCATTGACTCACCCTGAATTGAGGTCGATGTTGGATGCATTGGTCTGAAATGGAAAAAGGAGAGAGTCCCAGAGGTACCCAGTTTGGCAGTTCTGGGAAGTGCAGCCAGGAGGGCCAATCAACCCAAGAGAGGGGATCATCTGAAGGTCCCCGCCAGGACCCTTACCAGGTTTTGGCACCAAAATGAAAGAAAGTAAGCCAAAACACTGGGTACAGATCCAGCTTTATTAAAGGAATAAAATCTGCCAGGCTGCACTCAAAGTGGAGGGCAGCACCAGGCCCGGGGGTGGGAGAGCTTATATAGACTGTATGATGTCAAGGTCAGGCTGAAGCAATCAAGGAGGGGCATTGTGAGGGAGGGGCACTGCACCC
>NW_007730448.1:157074-159002 GCF_000696425.1 Galeopterus variegatus | reverse complement strand
GATGTCAAGGTCAGGCTGAAGCAATCAAGGAGGGGCATTGTGAGGGAGGGGCACTGCACCCATGTGGAAGCAAAAAGACTTTCTATTTCGCAGAAGTCACAAGGCTTCTCATAAAGGAAGCAGGGATGGGTTGAGGGCCATTTTGTGCTTGGCCTTGCCTAAAATGGTGCTGGTTATGTTCATGATCTATCACTGTGCATGTATGTGTGTGCATATTTCTGAAGCAGAAATGTTGGTAAAATTTTTTAAACAAGCCTGATAACATCCACATTGGAATCAAAATCCCTTGATTCGCTAGTTTACTTTAAAACTAATGTAATCTTGCATTTATGACATAAACTTGTTGATGTAAATGTTCAAAGGTGCTTACATGTTCTGTCCAGCATGTTAGAATTCTCTTACTGATGTAGAGAGACAAAGAGACAAAGATAAGGTAACAATAAGAACAGGATGAAAAGAAATGTTTAAGTTGGGGATATTTGGGAACATTTGCTGACAGAGCACAGAGTATGTATATGTGGATAAGAATTTCTTATTCCAAGCCATGTCGAGTAACATGACCCTTTTCAAAAGCTTCTTACACTTACCTTATATTTTATTGAAGCTTATGGTGATAAGAAGGTTGGGCCCAGATTAATCCAACAACTCCATTTTCATTGAAATCCAGTGAAAGTACTTTATCACTTAGTAGAAATATCATGTTTTTGCATTCAGATAAAATAAAGAGAGCAGAGAAAATAAACTTTTCACTATGGGCATTACGAACTAGTTTTCAAGAACACTTTCTTCCATTTCTTTTAACAAAATATATTATTTCCAAAGATACGCTTTTTTTTTCCTTAGAGATGTTCTGAAGTTTAGCAGAGAAAAACAGATTGTTAGCACATGACTTAAAAATAAAAGAACAAAAATGTCACTTACACAATGTCAAAAGAAAACATAAGAAAATGTGCTGCCCTGAAATTTTAGCTTTGGTTATAGAGTGACAAATGATTACTTTAGAACCTAAGAAATCTTTCTTTTTAAAAAAATTGTTATTTGCAGATTTGGAGAAAATGTAAAAACATTATGTAAAAAAAAAGACAGTATAAAACTGTGGGTGGATGATTGGCAAAAACAACCTAGAATTTGAGATCAATGACCTTTATTGTTATTCTAGAATAAACATCAGAAGGAAAATAACCATTCATTAGACTCAACAATAGGCAGAAACCACAGCTGGCATGAAGCGTATATTTCTCTTATGCAAAGTCTTTAAGTAGTGCTTTAGATTTGTTTAACAAGACAGACTGATTTACGTTTCCTTATATTTCTTTTTCTTGCTTGGATTTCACCAGTGTGTACTGTTGGGGCCCTTTTTCCTTAAATTTTAATTTGCTTTCTGATATATGAATTCATTTTTCTAGTTGAAGGAATGAAACAATGCCTACAACACAGTGAAAAATGAAGCTTTCAATCATAAATCTAAGTTATTGAGGAAAACAAATGGCAATATGTTTAATAGATCACTATACCAAATATGTTGAATGGCTAAACTTTTGAACATTTTAATCCCTATAACTATTTTACTATTTTTTCCCATGATTCTTTTTTTTCTTCTTCTTTAATTAGTTGTTTATTTAGTTTTTTTTCTCTGTAATTTTATCAAGTGTTTTTATGTGTGTTTTGGGAAATATAAATTTGACACTTAACAAACATAAATATCGGTACCATTTAAAAAATTGAAATCTGTCACAGGAAAATGGTTTAATTTAAAATATAAATTAAATTAAATACATATATACTCATAAAAATCATATTAAAAATGACTATATTATTATACTGTGCCTTTACAAATGGTTATATATTATATCAAACACATTGAGGATATTTTATATTTTCATGTACTAGTAAGAATTATTTTAGACCTTGGCTATAGCATCTAAAAA
>NW_007730448.1:154485-156393 GCF_000696425.1 Galeopterus variegatus | reverse complement strand
TATTTTATATTTTCATGTACTAGTAAGAATTATTTTAGACCTTGGCTATAGCATCTAAAAAATTATTTTGATATTATGTGAATATTTGCTCAAGTAATTTCTGTAGAGATTCTACTTCCAGCCAAGATGTAGTAAGTTCACTCCCCTGTCTCTACAACTGATTGCAAATATAATGTACTCCTAAACCACAGGTGAATGTCCCTTTTTTCCCTCCACCAACAGTATCTCCTGCCATGGACTCAAAGACAACCTGAAACCTAGAAGTGCCAACTGGTGGGGACAGAGAAGGACTCATTTTCTATACCAGGAACCTAGAAAAAAGACTCCTAAAGTCAAAAAAGAATGGGGTAAATTCATTTCCATTTCTCTCCTTCCCCTGTCCCCAGGCTGTATGTTAGTGGCACATGGTCTGGGCAGGCACCTAAAATAATGAAGGGCTGAGACTTTTATTTCATGAGCAAAGGTGCAGTTATATCTAAGAGCAAGGGATGAATTTATTTTGCTTTATATTCTCTCTCTGTCCTCCCACTGCATAGCCCTGATTACAATCTCAATTTCTGGAAAAGGCAAAATAGAGAACTTAAAAGCCTGGCTTTCTGACTAGAGGACCATGAAATGCATACACAGAGAAATAGAAAGTAGACAGAAAAATAGAAAGTGTTGAGGAGATCTTAGAGAGAAGAGAATTCTAGAGAGCTATTGCATAGACTGGTGTAATAACTACTGGACTTACATTTCTATGCTGCACATGCCTGGATCTGGCCCAATACAATATATCAAAGGGTTTGAGAACTATGGGTCTATATCACTTCCAGGTCTGGGACTAGCCATTGAGTTGTCATAAAGATTTTCACTAGAACAACAGCCGACAGTAGCTGGGCTAGAAATAGTAGCCTGAACCTAAGTAGGTTGGCTGACTACTAAAACAAAATTAAAGAATAAAAATTAACCGTCAACCTAAGATTTAAAGAAGACCCAGAGTCTCATAACTTAATATTCAGGATACAATGCAAATAAGAACCAGGCATATGAAGGACCAGGAAAATACCAGCTCACAAAGGAAAATACAACAGATGCCATGCCAAGAGAACACACAGCTTGGAATTACCAGAAAAAAGACTTTCAAGCTACCATAACTATGCCCCAAGAAATAAGGCTGAACACTCTTGAAACAAATCAGAAGATAGAAAGTCTTATAAAAGAAAGACAAGATATAAAGAAAAACCAATAAGAAACTTTAGAACTAAAAAAATACAGTAAGCAAAATTTTAAAAAATGTACTAGATGAACTCAATAGCAGAATCAAAATTACAGGGGAAAGAGTCAATGAACTTGAAGATACATTCTTCAAAATTATCCATTCTGATACAACAGACATTAAAAAGATTGTAAGAAATGAATAGAGCCTCAGGGACTGTTGGGACAATACCAATATATCTAAAATTTGTATCATGGAGTCAAATAAGGAGAGAAGAAAGAATGAAGAGCAAAAAAAAATTGAACGGCTGAAAATGTCCCAAATTTGTTGAAAGTCCTAACTTACAAATTTGAGAAACTCAACAAATTCAAAAGAAGATAAGCTCAAAGAAATCTATGCCCAGACACATCATAATAAAACTGCTATAACTGAAGACCAAGAAAAATACTTTAAAGCCAGCCAGAAAAAAAATGTATAACATCATTATTTTATGTTATTATTATATTATAATTACATTATATGCATGATGATTCTAACGGCAATGGATTTCTCACCAACAACCATATGGGCCAGAAGGAAATGAAACTTCCTTAAAGTACTGAAAGTAAAAAATTGTCATCCTAGAATTCTATGTCTGGTGAAAATATTCTTCAGGAATAAAAATGAAATAAATACATTCTCAGATGCAGAAAAACAAGAAGAATGTATAT
>NW_007730448.1:152101-153721 GCF_000696425.1 Galeopterus variegatus | reverse complement strand
TTCAGGAATAAAAATGAAATAAATACATTCTCAGATGCAGAAAAACAAGAAGAATGTATATTCAGCAAACATGCTAGAATGGAAATGATTTGATTTGCTTTGTTTAAAGATTAATTACAGTTTCTGCAGGATATTCAGGATATTAGTAGTGAAAGAAGTATCTGTTCATTCATTTAATAAATATTTATTTAATACATATACAAAACACACTACACATGAAAGGGAACACAAAAGTCAATCAGATACAGATTATGTTCTCAAGATGCTTATGACTTACAAAGATGGGCCAGCCCGGTGGCGCACTGCTACAGTGCGCTACTTGGGAGTGCGGCGGCGCTCCCACCGAGGGTTCAGATCCCACATACAGACCGGTTCCCGCTCACTGGCTGAGCGAGGTGCGGGCGCAACACCGAGGGTTGCGATCCCATTACCGGTCCTGGTCCGGTACGGGCGCGACACTGAAGGTTGCGATCCGTTGCCGGACATGAAAAAAAGACAAAAAAAAAAGGAAAAAAAAAAAAAAAAGAAATTTAAAATATGTATATTGAAAATATTAAGTGTCTGTTCTGGTTAAATCTCCAGGTCTGGAATATCGAGAAAAAAGAAAGAGAAATAGAAATGATAAATATGTGGGTAAATATATTAGACTATTTTTTCCTCTTAAATTCTTTGAAATGTGTATAATGGTTGAAAGCAAAAATTATAACATTGCCAGATTATGTTTTCTATATATGTGGATGTAATATATATAAGAACTACAACATAAAAGGGAGGATTAAAGGTCCTATATAGTGGTAAGTTTTCTGTATTCCACTTGAAGTGATAAAATATTAATTTTAAGTAGAGCATATAAAAGCTAAGCTGAGTATGCATATTCTAATCACTAGGGCAATCACTCCAAAAAAATTTTACAAGGAGATATAGTAAAAAACTTAATCAACAAATTTTAAAAATATAAAAGAAATTAAATAATTCAAAAGAGAAACAGGAAGAAAAACAGAAGAAACAAGCAGAAAACAAATAAAAAAATGCTATGCCAAAATTCAAATATAGAAAATCGCATATTAATAATTACATTATGTGTAAATGATTTACACACACCAATAAAAGAGACAGATTGCTGGGTGAATGAAGCCAGTTTCAAAAGCTTGCATGTTGTATAATTCCATGTGTATGACATTTTAGAAAAGGTAAAACTACACTGATGGAAAACAGAATGGTGGCTGCAAGAGGTAGGTGTGAGGGAAGGGTGTGACTCTACAGGAATAGCACTAGGGAATGTGGGGGTGATGGATTTCTTCCCTATCTCAAGTGTAGTAGTAGTTGCATAAATCTATACACGTGTTAACGTTCTTAGAATTATTCACCGAAAAAAGATGTTTTTACTCTGTGTAAATTTAAAAAACAAAATTAAAAGTAATAACTATATATGGACTATCCTTTAAGACATTGTTTTGTATAACCTTTAGAACAACTTTATGAGTTAGTATTTTTTTCTATTTTACAAGTGATAAGATTCTAAAGTTGAATGCCTTACTAACACTTAGAACTCCACACCTTAATATAACCAAAGTATTTCTGACTCCAAAACTTATTCTCTATGCTATGATGCTTATTTAC
>NW_007730448.1:148874-150432 GCF_000696425.1 Galeopterus variegatus | reverse complement strand
GAAGTGTACCTCTACTTCATAGCAATTCTGAAATCCAGGCAAACACATGTCACCAATTCCTTCATTAGGGTCAAGTCTTGCTTCCTGGCAGTGATTCTCCACTCTTCACTCTGGGTCACCCTTCACCCTTTATTATAAAATGCCCTGTGTTTGCCACTGAGTAACTTTCTCAGTTTGCTTCTGCCTGTAAAAGGTTAGAGCTTTAATGGCTCTTTTATTTTTGAACTGTCTCTATCTTTTTTAGTGTAAGTTGGTGGTGCTTCTGCCAATACCATTTGTTTAAAACTTCATGAGTTACTTGCGAGTCTTATTCAGAATAGTTTTTTTTTTTTTGGCTGAAAATCATTAATAAAAGAAACTGTCTTTAAGATTCTTTTAAAGCATGCCTTAAATCTTTTTGGTGTGTCCTAACGGGTCTTTCAGCCACACCCTTGATCTGAACTTTACCTCGGGGCTACAATTTACTGGCAATGCCCTGAACTTGATATGTGCCCTAAGGCATTTTTTACTTTAAGAATCTTTTATAAGATCTGAGGATGAAAACAATTCTATAATTTAACTCAGTAAGTCCTAAATCCTTTATATTTCCTATAAAATCTGTTAGAAAACTGAATAGGACTCTTTTTAGTTCATCTCTCTATATCCTTTCCATAGATGGTGAAAATAAACCAATTAGCACTTTAACATTATGCCTGGAAGTCTCTTTATCCAAATCTACCAGTTCTTTTTTTTTTTTTTCATACCACGTTATTAACTTTTATTTCAACTAAACAAAGGAAAACAGCAACAACAACAAAAAAAGATAGCCAATGAAACAAAGGAGACATTTTGATCAAACTACATGAAACAAAAAGCTGAAGGATAAAATAAGACACTCAGTAAAATATTTACTGAGCAGTTTACCACTCAAGTACAGAGTACTATGTTTGATATTATGTTTTCCATTCTGATTTGTGATATTTTCATTTCCTAAATTTCAGTTCTCCATTTCAGAGGTATTTGGAAAATAGTATTATCACAAAAGAAAACTTTTAAAATGTTATTTTAATTCCATCTGAATAACATGCTATTTTAAAGTAGTAATTGAAGGAAATCTACTGTAAATCCATTTATATGAAGTACTACTCATGGAAGTTTATAAAAACAAAGAGAGAGAATAAATTTATTAAAGTTATTGATACACCCTTAGTAAACTTCCATTATAACTATAAATCCACCTCACCCAATCCTTACTCCTTGGGAAAAGTTAGTTCCTATTCCTTCTATGTTCCCACAGTATGCTTGACTCTATGTCTAGAAGGATGTCTCACACTGAAATTATTTACTTACACACATCTGATACCTAACACATAGTAACATTTGAAATTTGTTAAATAAATATCTTTACCTTGTACAAATTATTTAAATCTTTTTGCTCTTCTGAACATCAAGAATTTCCCATTAAACTTTCTGAATATTTAATACATATTTCTAAATTATTATTTTTAAATAAAGGAAAATCAACAAATAAGTTCCCCAAACTCTTGCCAATCAATATTAAGCTATTAAGCCCAATTCT
>NW_007730448.1:143909-148545 GCF_000696425.1 Galeopterus variegatus | reverse complement strand
TAGCTATCAAAGCACTAAACACACATGTATCTGTGACAGAAAGATAATCTCATCACCCTTTCACATTCTTCCCAAAGGATCTTTTTTGTGTGCTTATTTATTTATTTATATATGTATATATTTTTACATTCTATGATGTTGCAGGGCAGTTGTTGGGGAGGCGGAGACAGGAAAGGGGAAGGAGATAGGGTGGGAGAAGGGAGAAGTAGGAGAGGCAGAGTTGAGGTCTGTGACACCCCCCTCATTCTTGCATGGGAGACCAGGGTGCTTCCACTGGTGGTTTGGTCGTTGCTGAGATGGATGCAGATGTCAGAGGGGTGTGGCTGAAGCCCTCATACTCCCACTGCCCCAGCTCAGGGCACTTCCTGGGGTGGCTCAGTGGTCTTCTCTGGGCTGGTTGTGGGTGTTGAGGGGAGTGGCTGAGGCTCCCAGCCTTTCCACCTCCATGGCTTAGTAGCCCAGCAGACATCTGGTCCGTCTAGGTTTTAGGTATTCTTTGGTAATGTGAGAACTTTAGTACTTAATATCAAACTTTGTCTTTGGTCTGTGATTATTTTGTTTTTTATTTCAGTTCTGTGTTGGATGATTTGCTGTTCCTACCACTTAAACTCTGCACTGGAACTAATTTGTTGTCCTTTGCTTATTTCTAAAATGGGGGAAATTCCTGTGGGGACTAGTGCTTGAGCTCTGTAGCTCTGTGGTTGAGCTAAATTGTTGCTTTGCTACTGATTCCTTGGGGAAAGCTTTCTGTGTAGCTCAGGTTTTAATGGTTGACTTGGGGAAAGCTTTCTGAGTAGCTCAGGTTTTAATGGTTGACTTTATAGGTACTTCTGGGTTTTGTGAGGTCTGGTACACCTGAGTTGTGTAGAAACTCTCATATGAGCCTGAGTCTTTTCAGCAAACTGCCCCCCCTGCAGTTCTATATTCCTGACCAGTCTCCACTGAGTGGTCCTGTGCTGATTGGGAGGCAGATCAGCTGTCCTTGCTGTGCCCCAGTGTTCTCCCCATGGCCTGTCTCCCCCATCACCTGTGCTCTAAACAATTCCGATGGGATGAGCCATGTGCTGGTCCCTTACTCACCAGCCTCTGAAAGGCTCCTTTTCTTCAGTTGTTGTGGCTCCTTGCTCCTATGTAGGTCCACGGGAACCCTATTAGTAGTCTTGCTGGCCTGGGGGCCACCACGGCCCTTTTCTTCCCCGCAGCCTCCAAGCAACCTCATCGAATGGCACAGCTATGTCTTTTGCCAGCTCCTGCTTCGTGCATTCACCAGGGCCAGCCTTGAAGTGGTCTGGGCTCAAAACAGCTGGAGCAATTCTTTCTTTCTCTCACAGTGGCTTCTCCCACCTTCATGCACTCTGTAGGTCTCTCCTCTTCCCCTGAGCTCTAGTGGCCACAGCTTGACTGTGGTTGCTTCCTAATCATTGTAAATTGGTTGATTTGTGGGAGAGAGTGATGGTGGTGACCATCTATTCCACCATCTTGACCGGAATCCAAAGTATCTTCAATAGATTTTTAAATGCTATCTTGAGGAAGGGACTGCCTGGGACTCTGCCTCTACCCAGAACGGCAGGTCAGGTTAGGGGTGGAATGTGCTGTCAGGAAAAGCAGGTCCCACATGAAGGCAGAGCAGAGACATTGTGGGCTAGTGCAGGTTTCCAGGCTGAGCAGGGGTGGGGGAAAGGGAAGGCAGGAAAACTGAAAGACCTGGACTCTCCACCAGTTCTTAGGTACATTTTCCATTTGCGATGTTACTAAAATCTTTGCCACTGAAGATCATCATGTCTCCACCCTCCAATAACGATTTTCTCATTGTCTTTCAAGCCTTCACTGTCTCCTTCAGGCCTTTCCAGTTTCCACCTACCACTAAGATTTTGTGTTGATTTTAGCATCGATTGTTTCCCTGTCCAACTCATCTACTGGCATCATCCTTTTTCACATCAATGTTCTTGTCATTTCTCCTAAAACTATGACTCCACAGTCTCTTGCAATCCTCCATTTTCTTCAGTTAAAGTCATTTACTTTCATCTTTGTTCAATTCCAAAGACCATATTGTCAACCTTCTTGTCAAAGTTTCAACAGAGACACTTAAAATTACAACTATGCTATAAAAGATAAATATATTCTGCTATGACTGTATAATGAGGGAATTGACCTAGTTAGAAAGGTCAGGAAAGGGTTTCATGAGAAAGCCATGATTAAGGTAACATTTAAAGAAAAAAATAGAGAAAATATTGAGCCCTGTCATCATTTAGCATTACTCTAATTATCTCAGTTCAGAGTTTTCATTTGACCACAGTCATATTACATTTTAATGGTGGTATTTCTCATGCTACCTAATCTTCTTTATTCTTATTTCAAACTCCAGACTCTAAACTTCTCTATATTTCCTGCATACCTGCCACTTGCCTTTCTACCCAAAATCAGCCTCTATGTCAACAATGCTCATATCACACACTAGAATATCCCAACAGATTGATTTTGCTGTCAATCTCCATGTTCTTCAAACTATCTAATGTATCTACCCTGCCCCAATTACTCTTTATTATATCAGCTTGTTGATTTCCTTACAGGAAGTCAAAGTCTAAAATTACCAGGGTTTTTTTTTTTTTATCTGCTAATCCTATCCAACATGGAATCATGCTCATCTCGAAAACTGCCTGGCACATAGTATGTGGTGAATAAATAAGAGGATATGTCAAAAAGTTCATAGATTCACTTTATCTTTTAATTCTGTTTTTCCATGAACTTTTTGAAGTACCTCGTATTTGTTAAATGAATGTATGAATGGATGAATCTTCTCCTCTTATTTCTTTCATAGAAAAAAATTTAAAAACCTTGATAATTGGTAGTACCATAAATTAAAGCCATCAAATCTCAACCAGCTAATTCAGTTTTTTTTAATTGCCAAAAAGACAAAAAAAAAAAAAAAAAAAAAAAAAAGAATACAGGTTGCTGTTATTCCTTGCTACGTCTCCCCGTATTTAAAAAAAAGCTTAATGGCCCTAATATGACAGCTTTCCTGTATAAAAATTGCCATCCTGGACTGAAACTTTGCCTTCTACCTCATTCTTTGTTTAGAACTCCTACCTTTCCTTATTGCTTGTTTAAAAAATTTCTGAATGTGATTCCGCTGAAACACACTACCATTTGCTTATAATCATTGTTCATCATCTGTAGCAGAAGGATCCCATCCATCTTCCTCTATGTACTAAAAGTAAGTGCCAGAGACTTTTAGTAGAGCAGACATTCTCCTTTTTTTGGCCCTTTAATATAGGAAAGTCATAAATGGAATCAGAAGATTTATGAAAATTTGTCCTAATCAACTGAAGAATGCTTTTTGAATACAGTCTTACAACAACAACAAAATGTACATGTAAAGTTAGTATAAAACTATACAAGCTAATTTTTATAATAGTAATAGAAATAGAATAGTAATTCAATAGTTAAAGATGAACGCATAAAATGGGTCCTATCATGAAATTTTTATATCATAAACAACGCTGATTTGGCAAAAGTGTGTAGAAAAGATTCCAATACCGCCAGGGCAGCAAGGTCAAGGGACTTTCTATCTTATGATTAAAACATGTGGCGAAAGGAAAAGGAAGTGGTCAGATGTGTGATTCCTAATTCCCTCCAAGGACTTCCCTTCAAAGTGAATGTTTTGGAGGAGGAGAGCAAAGGGGGACAAAAAGACGATAATTCAATGGGGGGAAGGGAGCTCTTGGTTTGATTCCCTTTTTGGGACTCTGAGAAACAATAGTTAAAGATGAACGCATAAAATGGGTCCTATCATGAAATTTTTATATCATAAACAACTGCTGATTTGGCAAAAGTGTGTAGAGAAGATTCCAATACCGCCAGGGCAGCAAGGTCAAGGGACTTTCTATCTTATGATTAAAACATGTGGCGAAAGGAAAAGGAAGTGGTCGGATGTGTGATTCCTAATTCCCTCCAAGGACTTCCCTTCAAAGTGAATGTTTTGGAGGAGGAGAGCAAAGGGGGACAAAAAGACGATAATTCAGTGGGGGGAAGGGAGCTCTTGGTTTGATTCCCTTTTTGGGACTCTGAGAAGTAGCCAGCATAAAGTCAACCTAATACAAATGTGATTTTTAACTTCCATGACTGATGGAGTTTGCGTGTGTTGTCCCTTCCAAAACTCGTGTGGAATTTTGATCCCCAATGTGGCAGTGTTGGAAAGTGATTGAGTCATGGGGGCAGACCTCTCATGAATGGATTAATGCTCTCCCTGGGGGAGGGAGGATAAATGAGTGAGTTCTTGCTGTATTAGTTCTCACGAGAGCTTGTTGTTTAAAATACCCTGGCACCTTCTCTCTCTCTCTCTTGCTTCCTCTTGCCATGTGATCTGCTTGTACCCACCAGCTGCCTGCCACTTTCCGCCATGAGTAGAAGCAGCCTGAGGCCCATGCCAGATGTAGCCGACCCAGAATCATAAGCCAAATCAACTTCTCTTCTTTATAAATTACCCAGTCTCAGGTATTTCTGTTATAGCAACACAAAATGGACTGAAACAATGAGGTGTTCTCATTTTTTGTGTTTATAGAAAGAAGCCAGAACGGGCCAGCCCGGTGGCGCACTGCTACAGTGCGCCGCTTGGGAGCGTGATGGCGCTCCCGCC
>NW_007730448.1:138544-142909 GCF_000696425.1 Galeopterus variegatus | reverse complement strand
TGGCGCTCCCGCCGAGGGTTCGGATCCCACATACAGACCGGTTCCCGCTCACTGGCTGAGCGAGGTGCGGGGGCGACGCCGAGGGTTGCAATCCTGTTGCCGATCCCGGTCCAGTATGGGCACGACACTGAGGGTTGCGATCCGTTGCCGGACACGAAAAAAGACAAAAAGGAAAAAAAAAAAAAGAAGCCAGAAGTATGAGAGTCTAGCTGGAGTGCTTGCCAGAGGAGACATGGAAAAGGGATGAAGTGGTTTTTGAGTGAAGCAATTGAGGCAGGAGTTGAACTGCGCACAGCCAACTTGCAGAGCACCCGAGTTGAGCCCGGGTCAAGCCAAGCCAGCCATTAAGCAATACTGGACTTCAACCAAGCTGAAAGGGACTACTATTTTAGATCACGCCAGGTAACAATGACAGATGCACATACTGGCTGGTAAGCAGTGCACAGATGGAAAGGGACACTGTGTGGGACTAAAAGAGCCTGCAAACATCCTATCCAAGAACACCTTCACCTCTACCGTGAGGTTGCAAACACCCACCTATCATCTTGAAGAACGCTTGGGTTGGAGGTAGGGTGTTTCAGAAGTAAGGAAGACCATATCATCAAAATAATATCATCAAAGTAATAAACAAAATCAAAGGAACATTTTACGTTAATAGACTAGGCTAAGTTGAAGGTGCTACATATCATCTACACTGTAGAATCAGTTTAACTTACTACTCTGTTACACATGCATGTGAATGGATACATATGCTGGTATACATATTCAAAGACTTTGATCTTAAAAAGTTTTAAGAAAATATTTGCCAAGTAGTTGGGTAAAACATTATCAACCCAATTGGAGGAAAGAAAAGGGAACTATTAATAATTACTACCAAACAACAGGCATAAACCAGGGCTCTCCATGCTATCTGTAACACACTCTACAGAAGAAAAGTTTAATTCTGTTCGAGATGAGAATTTTTCTTTGATTGGGATGGGGAGGGGAGAGGGAGAAAACTTTTACCTTAATGTATATATTTATTTATAAACGGGATATTTCCTTGGGCCTACCTTAGGTCAGAGAGTTTACACAAATTAGACTTAAATCATTATGTTTAAAAAAGAAATGGAAATTCAGTGGATGTGAGTAGGCTAAAAAGTGGAGAAAAGAGGAGCCCTGGACTGTAAAGAGATACTTGAGAAAATAGCAGTTACATAGTGCCAAAAATATGGGTTGGGTGAGGAAGGACATGGTCAGTCCTAAATTCTCAGTGGAAGGATAGTTATGGCTGATAGGGATTTTAAACTTCACCTGAACTATGCTTTCTGCCAACTATATCTATATCCAGCATGCCCCAAGCTTTGTGAAATTGGAGTGCTCTTTGATCTTAGTTTTGGGGGATTGGAGGGAGGGAATGAAGGCATAGGAGCTGTCTCTAGTCAGGGGTGAAGCCAAAGCATCATGAAAACAATTCAGGAAGCTCAGAAGCTAAGACCTAGTGGAAACTGAAAATTCACCAGAAGAAAAAACTTTTAGAGAAAGATGCAATTTAAAGAATGTAAGCCCCTTATGAATCTAAGAGCTATCTGTGGGTGCACTGGGTGAGTAGGGTTTTCCAGCAGAAAGATGAGGACTCAAACAAATCTACCAAAATATTCAAGAAAATGTTGTTCTCCTAAGCCTGGAAAATGAGAAATAACTAGGTTGCAGAAATCTAGGTCAAAACATTTTACACAATTTTATATATATAAATTATAAAATTTATAATTTATAAAACATAATTTCAATGGTCAATTACATTTATGGAGTAGCCACTGCAAGCACTATTGTACTTTAGGCAATGAAAGTCTTAAACTCACAAAAAGTTAATTCCATAGTAAAAAATAAAATAAGGAAAATTAGCATTTTTCTATGATTATTGAAATGTCCTTTCCTTCCTTCTGATACGTTAACTGTAAATAATACCAATTCTTCACCCTTAAATTTTTTTTGAAATTATTAAGTAACCGTAACTTACAGACACTGGCATACATTTATACCTACTGGTTATTTAAAGTTCATGAAATGCCTTCCACTCCTAGAGAAAATGCACCGAATATGTATAAAATAATAATAAAATAATAATATGCCCAAGGATAAACCGTCTTTCTATGTTTTCATACTGTGAGCTTCGTGGGCATTTTACAGCACAGGTTGTTTATAAATGAGGCCCCCAGCTGCTACTGAGAGACTCAGGCAAAAAAGGGGAGTCAACGGAGGATAATAACCCTGATTATAATAGGAGGCTGTTTCTATAGTGAACCAGGGTGAGTTACATTCTCCCTAGGAGTAAACTGCTCGGTCGGTAGCTCCTGCAAAGTACCATGTGGTAAATTACCTCTTTCCAGGTTCTAAATGATGCCTTGGAAAAATTAATGGGTGAGTGGTTTACTCTGAGAGCATTTTATTCCCTCTGAGTCAACATAGGATTCTGCCCAATTAAGTTTTGGAGGGCAGAATTTGCCCTAGAAAGAGCAGTTTAAAGGTTTAGAGTTATCGAAGCAATATAACAACTAGTCCCCGATGTACAGTAAAGATAGGGCTTTTCACCATGGGTAAGACTTTCATTATCAGCAGAGTGATTACATTTCCCTCAGTGGCCAAATGAAGGGAGAGAAAGGGTGGGAGCTGCCATTAAAACATAAAATACTTTAACATATTTTTTTATATTTATCTACATTTGATCAACTATCTCTTGGTCTCTTCTAAGATATGCCAGGTCATTTGGCATATCACTGAGTCGAAGATAATTCAGACTATTACCACATTAGGTGAATAAAAGTGGCTGTTTTCTCTAAAAATATATTTTCTACATTTAATGGCTTATATTTTCACTGAAACAACATAGAATTTAAATGTGGAAGCTGGAGGCATTGTTGGATTTTGAACTGTTACGTTTTAGTTTTTTAAATAGAGAAGGCTAAAATGCCATTTTATTTAGCTTTATCTAATTATTTCTCAGGCTCTGTTCTACAGTCAAATTAAATTAACAAAATTAAATCAATGTATTTTTTAAGAAAGGTTTTCTTTAAAGAATCTGGTATTAGTGTGGTTATTTAAACAAAACAGATATATCTTTTTTATATAGTAAAAATGCTTAAAGTGTCTTTGAATCTAGGATAAGTATAAATTATAAAGTAAATATTTTAGCAGTAACTATTTTATGTTGCCTTATCAAGTGATACTAATATTATGACACTTACAACGCACATTTTCTGAGAAACTTTGGCTGTTTTATCCCAATATTTTAATTTTCTCTCAAAAGCCATCTAGGAAATATGGAGGAGTGATAGATACTCAGTTTTCTTAAAAGCTGAGGTTCTAGGGTTGAAGACCCTTAGAGAGCTTTTTTTTTTTTTTTTGACTTTAGCCTTCTTCCCCACTCCTCCAGTATATGCTTTCTTCAAAAATGAAATTCTGATCATGAAACAAAGATGTGGAAATGAATGGAAAAAATATAAATGCATACAATTGTTTTTACTAGAACGGTGATTGAGAAATAAATTATACAAAGTGCAATTTTAATATCTAGAGTTACAGTCCTCAAATCTGCCTTCTGCCATAGCCACTTAATTACTGTGTAGGTACTCCTCTAAACTTTAGATTTCTCATCTGTCAAATGGAATAATGATCATACCTACCTCATGCAGTTGTCTCAATGATTGTGGTGATTTAATTCATTTAAAGCACTTAGCACATTGCCTAGCAATGTCAAGCCCTCAATAAATGTAAGTATGATTATCATGTTATTATCATCATTATAATGATTGTTTTAACTTTGTGACCAGGCCTGGGCAATGTTGTGTGGAGTGTAAATAAAATAGAACATATAGTTCTTGCTATTTGAAGGAATCACCTCTAATTAGTGAGAAAATATTAACGAAATAAGGAGGAAATAACAGTATACTGTTAAGTATAAGGTAATGTGATGTGCATAGTAAATACCATAGGCAATGCACATGATAGTTTTATCAGAGTTGGAATTCAGTTATCAATTCCATTAGAGAGCAAATCTTATTAAAACATATTAATTTGTTCAACTAACATATCCTTAAGTACTGACAATGGACCAGGTACTTCTGTTCAGAAATAGACAAAATATAGTTTTCCCTTCATTGAATCTTACCAACTAGTGAAAGAGACAGACATCTAGCAGATGAACATAAATAAAATAAATAGACTGTGATATGATTGTTGGAGGAAATGGACAGCATTATTTATTTAGATTACAGGGTCAGAGAAGACCTCATATAAAAAGAGAAATGTCAAGTGAGACCTGAAGAATAAGTTGAATTTGCCCAGGGGAAGTGTCTAGGGAAGAAAAGGTCCAAGGAAGTAATGGGT
>NW_007730448.1:136561-137581 GCF_000696425.1 Galeopterus variegatus | reverse complement strand
AATTGTAAGGAATGAATGGATACTGTAGCAGTGGAAATGAGGAATACTTATTTGAGAAGTAAGGGGAGAGATGGAGATGGGGAGTAGTTTGATAGAGGAGGATGACTAAAGAAAAATTTTCCTGATCATATTTGTAGGAATAGGAGGTGAAACCAGCAGAGAAGAGGATATTTAAGATAAAAGAAGGGAAAAAGTAATTGCTAGGACAGTTGTCATGAATGGGATTAAGAGAAAAACTGGTAGAATTAGTGTAGTTAAAGAAATGTCACGTTTTTTCTCAACAATTGAAACAAAGAAAAGCAATAATGAAATATGCTCCTCAATTTTGCCAAAGCAGTACTTTTGTCAGTAATGTAGGCAACTAAATTTACACTTACCCTTTGCTCACCGGGTCTAGCACTGTTCTGTTTCTGATACTCTGCCACAACTCTGTCCCTTTACTTGTATCCACAAAGAATCTACTTGCGACAAGCATTTCATGAGATTTATAGACTTTTAGTGAGTGCCTTTTCTTTCGATATAGTGATCATGAGCAATGTTCAGATCTAATCATAATGAATTTTCCCTGACGACATTGTGCTTCTTTCAAGATTTGACTTCAGCTGTGATTTTTCTATGTTCTTTGACCCTTTGGTTGGGTAACTTTAAGACATCCACATTAGTGGGAAAAGACATATTCTCAACTCTCTGTCTTTGGCCAAACTTGAGTACACTTTTCAGAACTATTCAATTCCTTTTTGAGAAATGGGATGCTTTTAACGTTTTGCTCTTTCCCCTCTAGCTCAAACTGGAATTAATCCTATACTAATTGAAGTGTTTTTCCTTTTCATTTTTATCTCCAAATGTACTTAGAGAAGGGCTTCAAAGCCAACTAGAAATTGGACCCAAATTTCAAGATGTTTTCTTCATCTTTCCTATCCCTTAGTCTTACCCCAGACTATCTGGAATCCTGCCTTTTAAATTCTAAGAATGTTATGGGGCCGGCCCGGTGGCGCACTGGATAGTGCGCTGCTTGGGAAG
>NW_007730448.1:132180-135540 GCF_000696425.1 Galeopterus variegatus | reverse complement strand
GTGTGGTACATTCCTAAGTCTTCAGCCAGTAGCCATTTTCAATGCAGAGTTGATCTTGCATAAATACTGATCCTTTGATCCTTTGATGCTCTTGCCTTCTTCACCTACCCGTAACAGAAAAGTTGTGTATATTACAGACCTCTAATGAGAATATGTGGAAAAAACTTTTGTTTGTTTTTTGGAGGCTGGCCAGTAAGGGGATCCAAACCCTCGACCTTGGTGTTATTAACATCATGCTCTAACTGAGCCAATAGGCCAGCCCAATGTGGAAAAAACTTGATAGTCATCATGGCTTAAATATACAGACATACCTCATTTTATTGGGCTTTACTTTACTGCATCTTTTACAGATTAATGGTTTGTGGTAACCCTACATTGAGCAAATCTATTGGTGCCACTTTTCCAACAGTACGTGCCCACTTCGTGTCTCTGTGTCACACTTTGGTAATTCTTGCAGTATTTCAAACTTTTTCATTGTTATTAGAATTTTTATCATGATCTGTGATCAATGATATCTGAGGTTGCTATTGTAATTGTTTTGGGGTGCCACAATCTGTGCCCGTATAGGATGGAGAACTTAACTGATAAATGTTGTGTGTGTTCTGGCTGCTCCACCGACTGGCTCTTCCCCCATTTCTCTCCCTCTCCTGATGCTTCTCTATTCCCTGAGACACAGCAGTATTGAAATTAGGCTAATAAACCTACAATGGCCTCTAAACGTTCAAGTGAAAGGAAAAATTGCACATCTCTCACTTTAAGTCAAAAGCTAGAAGTGATTTAGTTAGGAAGGCATGTTTAAAGCCAAGATAAGGCAAGAAGGTAAACCTCTTGCACCAAACAGTTAGCCAAGTTGTGAATGCAAGGGAAATTTCTTGAGGGCAGTTAAAAGTGCTACTCCAGTGAGCACAAAAATGTGAAGAAAATAAAACAGCCTTACTGCTTATATGGATAAAGTGGTCTGGATAGAAGTTCAAACCAGCCACAACATTCCCTTAAGCTAAAGCCTAATCCAGAGCAAGGCCCTAACTCTCTTCAGTTCTACGAAGACTGAGAGAGATGAGGAAGCTGCAGAAGAAGTCTGAAGCTAGCAGAGTTTGCTTTGTGAAGTTTAAGGAAAGAACCATCTCCTTAACACACAAGTGCAGGGGAAGCAGCAAGTGCTAGTGTAGAAGTTGCGGCCAATTATCCAGATCTAGCTAAGATCATTCATGAAGGTCGCTACACTAAACAACAGATTTTCAATGTAGAAAAAATGGCCTCAAAAGATGCCAACTGAGACTTTCATAGCTAGAGAGGAGAAGTCAATGCTTGACTTCAAAGCTTCTGATGACAGGCTGATTCTCTCTTTAGGGGCTAATGCAGCTGGTGACCTTAAGTTGAAGCCAATGCTCATTTACCATTCTGAAAATCAATAGGAGCAAGTAACTGCAACTATAAATTTTATTACAAAATATAAGTGCAACAGATTTGTAACATTAAAGCTCAATCTGCCTAAGAGGGTTAGGGATTGTTTTCCTAATGGAAGTGATGTTTAAATTGAATCCAAAGAAGGCAAGTAGGAACCAACTAAATGAGGACAGGATTAGAGGAAGAGTAGGGGACACTAACTATAATATGTCACACATCAATTAATATAGACTAGAAGACAGGCTGCGTTGTTAGTGTTGTTGGAATTTTGCTTTTGTATGATTATAAAATAACTGTTTTTGTTTAAAATACAAATAGTAAAAAAGAGACATAACAAAACACAAAATGTGATTGCCCTACAATCTCTATGATTCCTGCTAACAGTTTGGGTGCATTTATATTTACATATTTATAGAATTGTTTCTATCTAATATTATGCACATAAACACATATCCCAGATAGGCTTATATTATACTAGTGTTCTATATACATCATAAAACTTCTAAGTTATCTCTTTTCAAACACATCAATCTAAATTGAAACACACCTTTTCTTTAGGTACATGGAATATCAAAGTTGATTAAACAAATTTGTATGTCAACATTTTTTCTATTATTCAAAATATTGCTAACAATGCTAGAATAATCTGTGTATATTTTTCTAATTACTTCCAGGATAAACTACGAGAATTAGAATTTCTGCATCAAATTTGAAACTTGATATTTAAAGAAGGCTGTTCATAAGTAATATAAGTTCTGTTGTCAATATGCTCTCTTTTTAACATCAGTAATCATCAGGGAAATACAAATTAAGACCACAGTGAGGTATCATCTCACCCCAGTTAGAATGGCTATTATCAAAAAGACAGAAAAAGACATGTACTAGTGAGGATGCAGAGAAAGGGGAACTCTCCTACCCTGTTGGTGGGACTGTAAATTAGTACAGCCATTATGGAAAACAGTATGGAGGTTCCTCAAAAAATTAAAAACAGAACTACCTTATAACTCAAGTAATCTCACTATTGAGTGTATAATCAAAGGAAATGAAATCAATATATCAAAGAGACATCT
Source organism: Galeopterus variegatus (assembly GCF_000696425.1). Taxonomy (NCBI): domain Eukaryota; kingdom Metazoa; phylum Chordata; class Mammalia; order Dermoptera; family Cynocephalidae; genus Galeopterus; species Galeopterus variegatus. The sequence continues at coordinate 133,063 of NW_007730448.1, read as the reverse complement.
GCACTCAGTGCAGTACTATCCACAATAGCTAAGAGCTGGAATCAATTAATGGAGGTTCCTCAAAAAATTAAAAACAGAACTACCTTATAACTCAAGTAATCTCACTATTGGGTGTATAATCAAAGGAAATGAAATCAATATATCAAAGAGACATCTGCACTCAGTGCAGTACTATCCACAATAGCTAAGAGCTGGAATCAATTAAATGTCTATCAACAGATGAACAGATAAAATAATATGATATGTATACACAATGGAATAGTATTCAGCCATAAAAAAGAATAAAATCCTGCCATTTGCAACAATGTGGATGATGGAGAGCCACACGTTGAGTGAAGTAAGCCAGGCACAGAAAGACAAACACTGCATGATTTCACTCATATGGGGAATCTAAAAAAAAAAAAAGAAGAAGTGGTTTTCATAGAAGCAGGGAGTAGAATAATGGTTACTAGTTGTTGGGGGGGGGGAAAGAAGGGTGGAGGGAAGGTGGAGAGGTATATTAATGGACACAAAGATACAGGTAGATAGTTCCATCATTCTAGGCTGACTGTAGCTAATAATATTGTATTGTGTGTTTCTAAATAACTAGAAAAGATGATCTTGAATGTAATCACCACAAAGAAAAGATAAATGCTTAGGTGATGGATATGCTATCTACCTTAAGTGAATCATTGCACAATATTTGTATATGCATGTATTGAGACCACACAATGTACCCTACAAATATGTGCAATTAAAAATTTTAAAAAGAAGTCTGTTCATAAATAATGTAAATGCCATAGTAAATATGCTCACTTTCTAGATAGTAGAATATCATCTATTTTTTTTTTAACAAGAAATATATTTAAATGTCTCTAAATACATTGTAATATCCCTCGGTTGT
>NW_007730448.1:130373-131784 GCF_000696425.1 Galeopterus variegatus | reverse complement strand
TTTTTTTTAACAAGAAATATATTTAAATGTCTCTAAATACATTGTAATATCCCTCGGTTGTACTCCACAATTATTCAGAGTATCAATTAATTTAGACAGATAAACATGAGTTCAATTGGCAAAAATGAAACAAAAATGCCTAAATGTTATAACTCGGCATTTACTTATTTCATTGGAATGTCATAAAGGGGGAATAAGACAATAAATGAGAGATTTTTTGAGCAATAATTACTAACCAAAAAATAAAATGTGAACTTACTACTTCAACTTTAGTATTTGCTTTTTTTTCATTTATCTTTAGTAGTTTGGTTACTGCAGCATAACTCTGGATAATATTGATAAATTTACCGAGATTCCTTTTAATCTGGACTGTTCTACCATATTGAGACAGAGATATGGACAATAACTTCTTAAAGTGGCTGCCTTGTGATTAAGTCGCACAAACCTTTATTACTATCCAACACTGAGCTATGATTTAAATTTTCTAATTGATGGGATTGCTGTTTTTAGATACTGGCAGTAGTCATTTACAAAAAGGAATGTAGTTTAATATCCTTTTTCATGTTAACATCAATCTTAAAGTCTGATCTTAAGGAATGGAATTTCACTTGTTTTATTTAAGTAAGAATTCTCTTCTTGAATCAGAATCTCTGGCTCATAATTTTTCAACGACAGTGCTTGAACACTATGTTCTCATTTTAATAAAGACAATCTTTTATTCACAGCCTACAACCCATCTTTTTTCTCTGACAGCACATGCAAAGTTGAAGTTATTTTATCAGCAAGTGTACTCAGATAAAAATGATAATTTTGATAGATTCCAGACTTATTGCTCCAGTTGTGATGGAAAACGTAAAATGAATGTTACCATAATGTTAGGTTAAAAATAAATTGTGCAGCTTTCTAAGGAAAGTCCAGCTAGCTGAGACTCCACAGGGAAGTTAGTATCTTAGAGAATCTGTCATCATTCAGAATCTGGCCCTTAGACTTGCAGCACCAAAAATTGTGCTTCATCAGTTTCCCTGAGATTGTTAGACTATAAAAAGCCTGTACTAACCAAATTTTAAGATATATGTATATAGATTAGTAGATAAATGTTACAGTCCATTTCTTAAGTTAATTTCCTAAAACGAATGATTTTATTATTCTCCCACTTGTAGAACAATTTTTTCCTAGTGTCAAGGTACGCATGAGGTGAAATTAATAACTGGAGGGTTGCTTGATAAGGGTGGAATTGGATAAATTGCAAGAGAATAATTCAAAGAGGTATCTTATTTGGGCCAAGATGACACCTACTGAAACTTCCTTCCTTAAAGGATAGAGGATCTCCCTGCTAACCACACATCTTTTACTGTCAGGCATTGACATTCTTTCTTTGGGTACATTAATGGCTTCAGGTAGCTAAAGTAGA
>NW_007730448.1:110856-130161 GCF_000696425.1 Galeopterus variegatus | reverse complement strand
GGAGGGTTGCTTGATAAGGGTGGAATTGGATAAATTGCAAGAGAATAATTCAAAGAGGTATTTTATTTGGGCCAAGATGACACCTACTGAAACTTCCTTCCTTAAAGGATAGAGGATCTCCCTGCTAACCACACATCTTTTACTGGATGATGAAGGGAAACATGCTAATCTGCCCCTCACCCTGCCTTTGTAATCTGGCCACTGTCAGGCATTGACATTCTTTCTTTGGGTACATTAATGGCTTCAGGTAGCTAAAGTAGAACGGGGAGAGTCTTCTTGTTCACAGTAGATATTTATTTTCTTGATTTAATTTTTAGAGTAAAGTTTTATGTAGCTTAGTCTCCCGGTGCTAGAATATCTCCCCATACAGCCCACCCACAGTACTGGCTGGCCTTTTACCATACATAAACTTTTATAAACTGTTGGATGAATTCATGTAAATGGGTCTTCTCAGATGTGGCCATTGGCTCTCACAGGCTACAGAGTAGAAAACAGCTATCAACACCTTGTTTCAATAAAATGTAATAGGTATGAATCAGGAGGGCAAAAATTCCAAATAGCATGGTACAATTAATTTCAGAGCCATGTATGTATATTTCTCATTGGAAAAGTAATATTTAATTACTGTTGAAATTTGGAATATAAAGAACTATATACAGAAATTTTTAAAAGATCACCCATCCATCTAACTCCCAAAGATAATTACTCTTAACAGCTTGGTATATTTTTTGATAGTTATTTCTATGTGTATATATGTGAAGGTTAATTCTAGGTGTCAACGTGGTTAGATGAAGGAATGCTGAGAAACCTGGTAAAGCTATCTTTTCAGGTGTGTCCATTAGGATGTTTCCAGCAGAGATTAGTATGACAGTCTGAGTGGATCTAGATGTCAACTTGGTTAGATGAAGGAACGCTGAGAAACCTGGTAAAGCAATCTTTTCAGGTGTGTCCATTAGGATGTTTCCAGCAGAGATTAGTATGAGAGTCTGAGTGGCCTGGGTGGAAAAGACCCACCCTCAGTGTAGGTGGGAACCATCCAATCCACTGGGGGCCTGTAGAGATCAAAAGACAGAGGAAAGAGGTGAAGCTCTCTCTCGATCCGCTGGAGCTGGGATACACTCTTCTCTCCTGTCTGTGGACGTCAGAGCTTGATACTCTTCAGCTTTTGGGTTCCAGAACTTACACCAAGGACACCATCAGCTTCTCTGGTTCTGAGGCCTTTGGACTTGGACTGAGCCACGCTCCCGGCATCCAGTTTATAGACAGCCTGTTGTGGGACTTTTCTTCATAGCCGTGTGAGCTAATTCTCCTAATAAATCCCTCTCATATAGTTATAACATATCCTATTGATTCTGTCTCTCTGGAGAGCCCTGACTAATACAATATGTTATTTTGATATAGCTGCAATGAAACATTTCCTCTTGTCACCAAAACTTTTTCTGTGACCATTTTTCTTCAGCACTTGTACATTTCGTGAGCATGCAGTGGGTGCTCAATAAGTGTTAAAGTTACTGCCCAGAACTTTCTTAATTGCTGAGTATCTGAAAAAACTCTTCCTTCTCCATCACAATTCCTCATTGCGGCCCTTAGCAGTGTTACTTACTCTCTTCTCCCCACCAACGGTTTATTTTCATAATAATTCAAGCCTATTATTTCGAGCAGTAGTAGTACATTCAATAACCACGTACCCTTCACTTAAGTTCACTCATTCTTTCCTTCTGCCACATTTGCTCTTTGTTTTTTCTCTATATACACACTTTTTATTCTGAACTATTCAAAAGTAAGTTGCCGACGTCATGATACTTTACTCTGAAATACTTTAGCAAAAATTTCCTAAGACAAGAGCATTCTCCTACATAACTACAAACCATTTCTACACCTAAGAAACATAATGTATGTTTCTCCAGGCCCGGTGGCGCACTGGAGAGTGTGCCGCTTGGGAGTGCGGCGGCGCTCCCGCCGAGGGTTCAGATCCCATGTGGAGACCGGTTCCCGCTCACTGGCTGAGCACGGTGCGGATGCAACACCGAGGGTTGCGATCCCGTTACCGGTCAGTAAAAAAGACAAAAAAAAGGAATTAAAAAAAAAAAAAAAAGAAACATAATGTATGTATGATAATGGTATCTAATATAGAGTTTGTGTTCACATTTTCCCCATTATGCCAAAAAATGTTCTTTACAGCTATTTTTCATTCTTTTTCTTTCTGTTGTTGCAGGATCCAGTCAAGCATCACTTACTGCATTTGCTTTCATGCTTTTTTCTAAACATTTTGGTTGCTATGTAGTATACCAGGAGTGTCACAATTTAACTATTTCCCTACTGTTGAGTACTTGTGCTGTCATAAGTAGAACTGTAGATTCTGTTTAAAATATACCCCAACAAAGATGAACTCTCTAGGGCTAAAAAGAGACACTCTAAAACTGCCAAACAGAACCAAACTGCCATGGTGGGAGGAGGGATTAGACGTGTATTCCCGTGCTTACAGTGTGTGTGTGTGTGTGTGTGTGTGTGTGTGTGTGTGTGTTTTATTAACTGTCATGAGGCCTTTCTTTCTTGTAATTAAGCAGAAAGCGGCTCCTGGAAGATAATGTCAAATCAGCTACAGCTAGAAAGTTTTCACGCTGGTGGCCTTCAACAGATCATCTGGCACCAGCCACCAATCCCCCTCATTCTTGAGAGCCTCACTGCCACTCCAGTTGGACAGACAATTGGCTTCACAAACATTCCTTTTTTGATAAGTGCTGCAGCCTCCAAACCAGCTTCAGCTGGTTTAGAGAGACTGCACACAAATTGTCTTTTGTGTCTTATAACCACCTTTTGATATCAGGAGCCAAATTCCTCATTAAAATAATTCCACTAAATTTCCACCCCAAAGTGAACATGGTACTTATGTTATATGTATATTTACCTACTGTTCATGTGCATGAATTCCTTCATAAATATTCATAAAATTCCCTTGAACCTGCTAAATATGTATAGAAATCTGATTGTGTGAGGCATAAATACCAGTTTCTTCCTCCCTTTTTTAGAGTGCGTACTTTTGGTTTTCCTGGGAGGAGTTGTTTCCCCAATCTGCAGATTGCTTTTTTTTTTTTTTTCTGGAAATAAAGTTACTCCTTTTCTTCCTCCATAGATCTCATGGTCTTTTGTTAACAATTTAAACACTTTATCATGAAAGACATACACTTTCATAATAGATAAATCAGAAAATACATAGAACTAAAAAGTAGGCAGATTCCTGCCACTCAGATATAAATGTTGCTTACATGTTGTATGTCCTTTATGCATTTTTTTGTTTACATATCATGTGCTATTTATGCTTTGTGCATGGATAGAGATTTATATAAAAATGTTAACAAAAACATTACTATAATGAATGTACGTATTATGCATAGGTACATGTGTGTGTGTATATATATTTTGGGGGTTAACAGTATTTTAGGGAGGTATTTCTGTATCAATAAGTAGTCCTCAATTATATTATTCTAATGGCTGCTTGGAACTTCTTTACTTACTATTATAATTATTTAATTAGTCTCCTATTTTTCCATAATTGAGTATTTTCTGTATTTTAAGAAAGCAATAATTAGTATTATTTTAATTAAATTCCTTCAGTACATTAATCATTATTTCTTTAAGATATTGCTAACCTTGAAACTGATGAACTACAGAAAGTTATTTTTAAGGCTTTAGGTCTGTGTTGTCAGATTGCTTCCGAGAAAGATTGTTACCAATTTCTATTTCTACCATAAATTTGTAGAGTGTTTGGAAGAATAAAACTTTTCGTTTTCAAAATGAGTGACCAACTGTCAGAAAACCATGTGTTCAGTAAACTGTTCAATAGAACCGTTCCTCTGCCATGTGATTCGAACTGCTTAATTAGCACAGCAATTTTCAAACGGTTTGGTCTCAGAACTTCTTTACACTCTTAAATATTATTAAGGACCCCATAGATATTCTGTGTATGGAATTTAAACATCAAAAACAGGTTTTATCTCTAAATTTTTTGTGTGTTAAAATAAAAACTCAAATTTGTGTAATTGTTTATTAATTGAAAAGCAACAATAGACCTGATATATGATAATATAAAAAATATTTTATAAAAATAATATTTTCCAAAAGAAAATATTATAATGAGATGAGTGGCTTTGTCTTGCATTTTTGCAAATGTCTTTAATGTCTGGCTTAATAGAAAGTAGCTGGATTCTCTTATCTGTGTCTGCACTGAATCTGTTGCAATATCATATGCCATGTAGCCTCTGGAAAACTCCGCGGTATCCTCCTAAGAGAGTGAGTGAAAAAAGCAAATAACATATTAGTATTATTATAAATATACCCTTGACCTAATGGACTTCAGAAGAGTCCGAGGGGTCCAAAGGGTCCTCGAAGCACACTTTGAGGACCTCTGCTTTAGCCTACAACAGGAGCGGTGGAATGCAGTGTTTAAGAATGTGGACTCTGGGAGCCAGACGGCCTAGATACAAATCCCATCTGTATAACTAAATTGGGTGGCCTCAAACAAGTTATTTGTACTCTTTCAAGATTCCTATATATAAAGGAACTAATAACAATGCTCACCCCAATGTAACTGCAGTTAGGAGTAAAGGAATTAATGCTGTAATATGCTTGAAAACATGCCTGTTACAGAGTTAATGCTCAGTATGTGCAAACTGTGTGCTTGAGTATGATTCAAGGTTTATTTTCCATAGAATTGTCTATTTCTGTACCAGTCCGCACTGTTTTAATAACATTAAGATATGTTTTTGATATTGATAAGTCACAGCCTCTTTCATTAGTCTTCATTTTCAAAATTGTTTGGCTATTATAGCATGTTTACTATTTCAGATCATTTTACCAAGTTCTGATAACACCGGGAATTGATCAGAATTATCCAACAATTAAAACTGGTGGAGTTGACATTCTTACAATATTAATCTTTGAAATCTGAAATAGGATGTTTAGATGCCTGGTAATCAGAAAAGAGTCTGTATGATGAAAACGTTTCCATTTTTAAAACTGAGGAATAAAACTTGAGCTTACAAATGATTTAGTAATTTGAATAAAGCCTCTAATAAAAAGGGTTTTTATCGACATCAAAATAAAAAATGTGTAATATTTTGTTAGGGCTGGATGCTTAGTTACATGATCAGCAGCATTTTAATTTGGGTAGATAACTTTTCTTTCCAAAAACAATCCACAAGTAGAAAAATATCTATGATCAAGATTTTCTTATTCTTATCAGTAATAGAAACAGATTTTCTTTTACATTAAATTTTTTTATTGCAGCAGATAATCTGCAATAAAATTTATATTAACATTACATATAAATCCTCTATATTTATAGACTTACCTGATTACAAGCCCAGCAAGGAATTGTCTTGCATGTATTAATTATTATGTTAATTAAATCAATTGCAAGTGTGATCAGCAGAAGTTGGAAAATTTTTGATCAATGTAGAAAACAGCACAGAAACACCTGAACTAAAATAAAAGTATATCAGAATATGTGACAGAGATTTGCCTATACAATGTAGAAATACTATTGTCAATGGTTGTTTATGTACAAACATTGCTTATTTTAAGTACACATTTATCGAGTGCCTACCATGTTTCCAATAAATATCACTGGCCATTGTACTTGATATATAGTCTCCCCATTGAACTCTAAATGGTTAAGTCATTTGCTGGAGATAAATCAAACAGCTGTGAAGAAAGAGTGTGGCTGTGAACCCAAATTTGTTTGACTTCAAAAGCCTGTGCACATCATAATGATGTTCATTCTTTCTCCTGGGGAATTAAGAGCCTTTTGACACTGCAAAAAGCTTCTGAGAATTAGGAGAAGCTGTTCACAAGTGGTGACACATGTGTAAGCCCCTTCATTGTTTGAGTTTCCTCTGTCATGTAAAGGCTCTTTCATTGCCATCTTTAAAGTGCTCCACCAAGAGAAGGGAATGCTGTTACACTGTTGGTGGGACTGTAAATTAGTACAACCACTATGGAAAATAGTATGGAGGTTTCTCAGACAGTTACAGATAAATCTTCCATATGATCCAGCAATCCCACTTCTGAATGCATACCCAAAGGAATGGAAATCATCATGTTGAAGGGATACCTGCACTCCCATGTTCATCGCACCCCTGTTAACAATAGCCAAGACATGGAACCAACCTAAATGTCCATTGACGGATGATTGGATAAGGAAACTGTGGTATATATACACCATGGAATACTACTCTGCCATAAAAAAGAATGAAATTCTTCCATTTGCAACAACATGGAAGAGCTTAGAGAAACTTACTTATGTTGAGTGAAATAAGCAAAGCACGGAGGGATGAATGCCATATGCACTCACTCATAAGTAGGAGCTAAGAGAGAGAAGGAAGGAAAGAAAGACCACAGTGGTGTGTTGGGCTTGCAGAGGGAGAGAGCACACCTAGGGATACAAAGTGGAGTAGAGGAAAGGGGGTTGGGGAGGGAGGTTGGGGATAATTGGGGGGCTAATTGGATGGGGGACACAGGATATAATCACAATTTTTGGTAATGGGCATGCTGCCAGTATGAGTCTGGCTATCACATCTTAGGCATGAGTGGTAACAATTTGCCTCGTACTCTATGAATATTCATAACCAATAAAAATAAATAAAGTGCTCCACCGACTGCCAGTAGACTCACTGCAGCCAGAATGGTGATCAAAGCTCTTTTCTTATTTTTCTCAAAGCCCTTCTTCCATCAGTCCCCTTGGTTACCCACCAAGCACAGCTCTTTCCCTTCTTTTCCCCCAACATTTATGCTTTCATTTATGTATTTATTCTCTGGTACGCAAGTGTTTATTAAGTGTCTCCCAGGTGCCTTGTTGCACAGTTCTAAGTGCTGTTATCTCGGCGGGCTCCGCTCTCCCATCCTTTCTTGGTCTCCTTCAACTAAAGTCACATCCTTTATTCTAAAGCTACTCAGTTTATGAGTGATCTGAAGGGTAACAGAGTTAAAAAATTTTGCTAGGCAAAATGACATGAAGACCTAAAGTAATGGGCTCCTTTTAATTATTCTGCTTAGTGACCTTGGTAAAAACTCCTCTTCTCTGATTTCAGACGACTTTTTAAAATTCCTGTGAATATACTTAACTGTTTGCTAAGACTGGGTATTGATTAAGTTATGTGATATTGGATCGCCTCCCAGTCTTGCAGTCTCCACTTGAGCAAGCTTGTTTGTGTTGTGTTAAATTGCATGCTACGGCAGGGAAACTCCTCTTATAAGATGTACAGTGATGTTACATAATTATCCAGAGTTGATACTTTCACTCTTCTCTGTCTGGAAAATTGGAACCATTTATTCCATTATTAAATGGTCCTCTTTTCACAATAATGTCCTTTTGGAAAGAAAATAAAAATGTTCTTTATATATTATTTTTCCAGGAAAAAAAAAGCAAACTTAACCTTTCATAATTCAAAGTAGTACAGGTTAATATCAAAGCCTTTACATAGATTACAAAAATCTATTTTTTGACATAAGTACCTACTTCCAATTCATCCATTGTTTTATGAATGCCATAAGGCATTAATTAGAAATTATGATATCATATTTACTGCTAGTTTAAAAAATGCCAAAGACACAGGTCACACAGAAGTAGGAACAAAATATTGCATAGAGAAAAGCAATCTTCTAAAGAAGAATCAGGTGTACGGACCAATGCTCCAGGAATGCAAATATACATTTAATTTTATGAACACAATGTAGGTTGCATTTCTATACACTCAAACTAGAAATGTTTGCATGAGAGGATAAAAGGATATATTGCTGAGAGGCTGAATTAATCCTACCTCTAACTTTACTACTCCACTAAACTTGAATAAAGCTTATAGGTTTAATTTTTGAAAAATATAAATTATTGAACTTTCCCCCTCAATCATTATTGTAAGGTGTTTGTTGCAAATTAGTAGAGATGGTTTTTCATATGTTAAACACTTTTTTCAGAGGTGCAAAAATTAAGACAGCAAATGACAAACCAAGTGTTTGTTATGCTATATTTAATAGGAAGTTATCTTGGCAATCTGACAAATCCTAACATATTTTGCTGAACATCTGAATGTTAAAGTGTAGAGCTCTTTGAAGTTTGCCACACTAGCTCTCTCTGTGCCTACAAACAGAATTAATATCAAGGCCATGCCACCTGACCACATAAACTATGGAGGAGAAAGACATCCTTTGGTAGAAGAATTTACAGAGGCTGCTGCACAAATACTGGTTGCTAATAGAATACACCACAAGGAGGGGGAGAGCCAAACAGCCCATCCTAGGGGAAGCAGGGACTACTAACTTCGAATGGGATTCCTGATGAGCCCTTCTTCATCCAGATTAATTCTGTTGCTTGTTGTTGCAGTGAGTTCTGAATTGTCCATGACATAGGATTGACTGGTTTACAACTGACGATTTTTTATTTTTTTACCAGCAGTGAGTTTCTATGAACTTCCTGTTTGGTTCAGAAAATAGCTTAAATACATTTTTTATCAACTCATTATTTCAGTGAGCTCTTGTGCTTCTCATGGACATTCCTTCCTGCCAGAGGTCAGTGCTTGTTCTTTGAATCACGGTCTTGTCTGCCTTGATTCCTGAACAATGATTCCAACTCCTCTGTGTCCACACACTTCCCACTGATAAGCTCTTGCTCTGTCCTTTAGCTCATTTATTCTCAGATCTGTTCTCTACCCTCTCAGTTGATTCTAGATTCCTCTAATAACTTTGGGTGCTCTGAGATGTCTGGTAATATTCCCAGTATTTCTCAGACTTGGTAGCCCACCTGTTTCTAGGCCCCACCAAAGCTAACAAGACTGATCTCGCGGGATGAGTGGATCAGAACTTGCTCGTACTTTGTGCTTTCCCCTGATTACCTGTGTTTAGAATTAAAAACAGTTTGGATCCCCATACCAGCCAGCTGCCAAAAAAAACCAGAATACGTTAAATTAAATTAAAAACAGTACTGGGAACCTATAATGGACGAAGGAATGAAGAGCAAGCAAATAAGTAGACATTCCAGAAAGTGGTTCATTTGTGTATAGCAAAGGCCTTTCTTTGTCCTACCCCACTTACCCTTCCTAGGGAACATTTTGAAGTGAAGTTACAAAATTATTATTTTTATATTCCTCGTTATGTTTTCCTATTTTAACATCACTCATTAATTTATTTGTCAACTGGACCAGGTAACTCCAAGTCTTGATCCTCTTGGGTTCTTTGTGGAAGTCAGCTTCCCTCCCCCTACCCCCACCCTGCAACTCACTCTGTAGGAACACAAGACTGTCCGTCCTTCTGCTCAGCTCATTCAGTTACCATCTGCCTGCCTTTTAGCCTGTAAACTTTTGCTGAAATCACTAGTCCACTAAAGATCCTCTCTTACTCTTTTTCTTCATGACTTTGCAGGTTTCTTTCTCCTTTTAGAGGGAAAGAAAGAGGAACAGGAGGAAAATGCACATAATCAATTCACCTTATTTAGTCAGAAATCTCCAATTTCCAGTTTTTGGAGAAGTACTTACTCACACATGGCTGCCTGAAAAAACTTCCCCCTTTTTCATATTATTTAGAAACAAAACACAAATGCCAAAAACCTCGTTTTGCAACACTGAGAAACTCTTAGAAGAATTCCAAAAAGGGATTCATCAGGTCATGAAAGCTTTTTGTGTATTTGATACTGTTGCAAATAGTTAAATATACAAGTACATTTACTGTGATAAAAATCAAAGTTAATGTTATTTTTAAATGCATGTTTATGCTACATACTTCTGTTTATAATTATTTTAAAGTAAGCAGTAAGGGAAATTTTTTCGTTAGGCCAATTAAAATTTTTCCTCATATATTATGAATACTATTCTTTTCATTAAAACTAATTTTATAAAAATATTTAATAATAAGTTGGTCTAAAACATTTTGCTTCAAATAACTTCATCATATACGTGCAAAAATTTTTTTAAAGATTGAACAATTTTTGAAGTGCCACTTAATAAATTTTACTGTGAAAAGGATTTGTGACTCAATAAATTTTATAAAGTGGTGAGCGAGATGCCCTGTAGTCCTTTCCAATGTTGGTGAGACTCTAATAGTTCTATTTTTTAAATTACATTTCAACACTCACATATTTCTTAAAGTGCATTTTGAATGTGAGATATTTTTAAATTCTTTGATTTAACAAATATTTTTTTTTTTTCCTTTTTGTCTTTTTTCGTGTCCGGCAACGGATCGCAACCCTCAGTGTTGCTCCCACACCTCGCTCAGCCAGTGAGCGGGAACCGGTCTGTATGTGGGATCCGAACCCTTGGCGGGAGCACAGCCGCGCTTCCCAAGAGGCGCACTGTAGCAGTGCGCCACCGGGCCGGCCCCTGATTTAACAAATATTTATGGAACTGTGATTATATGCCAGGAACACTTCTAGGCACTGGGATATAACAGAGAACAAAGCAAATAAGGTCTTTCATGAAGCTTATGTACTTGGGGTGGGAGGTGGAGATAACCGTAAACAAGCAAACATACAGACAAAATAATATTGATGAAAACACACAAAGGACATTAATAAAAAGATATGACAGAGGATATTTGGCTCATGGAGTGGAGAGGCATTACTTTTTGAGTAGGTGACATTTATCCAATTTTTCAGGGTTTTTTTGGAGGGTGTGGAGCCCGCTGGAGTTTTATCCTTTCTTTCACATTGCTGAAATGCTATAGAGAAGGCGTGGTGGCTAGACAGCTCTAGCACATGGGGCACCCCAATGAAGCCTGAACAAAGGTAGTAGACACTTTTTGGGATGTCTGCTCAGCTCCCAATGACCTCCTGTATTACATCTTCTTTCATGCCCAAGATTTGGCCCCATAGTCATATATTTGTAAACCAAGACACTTCTGCTCTGGGCACAGTTAATTAGACAAGGTCAGGACTGAGACAGATATTCTCTCAACGTGCTTGGAAATGCAATAGCAGCAGAGGCAACCAACTTTGACCCACATGTGGACCCACCTTGTGAAAGCAGATTGAATATGACCGAGAGATAAAGCAGATGTGCTGAGAGAAGCACTGATAGGGAAGAGAGTTCTTGCTGGGTTATTTACCAGGTTCCCAAACGCCTTCAGGTGCTCAATCGCAGGCCTTCCCAGGCACCACTGCCACATTCCAACTCTAAGTCCTTATCAGAAATGAACAAATTTTTTCTAAGTCTAGCTCCCACTTGTTTCTATTATCAAAAGCTACTGTTTGAAATAATATATTAATGACAATGCATACTCTATCTGAACATCCAATATTGAGAAAACAACTAATTTTGACATGAGCCTACAAATCATAAGCCAGTGACACCTAACTCACCCACCACTGAAGCCTGAGGAAATATTTGTACTACTTACAAAATGGCCCTACTGCACGTGATTTACCTTGTATTATTGGATCTTATTTGTATCCCCATAAACAAGCCCAATCCATCTCTCTGTTTGACACATCCATCAGGCTAGATTCTGATCTGGTGTAATAACTCCTGCTGATTTTTTAAACTGATCTTTAGTTAAGCCATCTTTATAGAGTCTAATGTATGCACAGGGAATATTGTGTCCCAAAATACAACACTAAAATCTTAAATTTTTTGTTTACCTTTGCAAAGATTTTTTATTATTATTACAGTAAAATATACATAACATCGTAATCATTTTTAAGTACACAACTCAGTTGCATTAAGTACATTCACATTGTTCAGCAAAAAAGTATACACACACACACACTACATGCACACAGATTAGAATTACTATTACTACTTTCACTGAATATTAAAAAAACTAAGTAACAATGTTACTCATCTGCAAGAGATACACAAACATTTTATTAATTCATTCATCAAATATTTTTTGCCTGTCACTGTGCTAGAAACTAGACATATGAAGATGAATAACACATTGCTACAAAGAGTTTGCAATCAACTGGGGAATTTCATACTTGAACAAATACCTGCACTACAGCTTTATAAGTGACAGTTTATGCAGGGTACAATAGGTTAAAATAAGCAAAGTCTTCACACTGGAGGTGATGCAGAAGCTAAGTTTTGAAGGATGAGTAGGAGCTTACCAAGTGCAAAAGGCTGGGGGAGATTTCTACGCTAAGGTACCAGTGCAGCACAGGCATAACAGTTGTAAAAAAGCAAAGTATATTTGCAGAGAGGCAAGTAGATTGGCTTGGTGAAGATCATAGTTATATTTCCCAAACTTGGTCATCTGTATCTTAGGTTTCTGATTTTTGCCATATCCATGAAACAAGTATAGTGTTTCCAGAATTTTTTTCCATATTTGTGGACCATTTGTATTAATTCCTAAATATTGTCATTAATTCACTCAATTCACTTCTTAATGAAATAAGTCTACTTAACAGGGAAGTTCTATTTCATTACCCTAAGAAAAACACTACCACTTTTTGAACATAGAAGGTAATGCAATGAAAACAAAACAAATTATTAAATTCTAGCTACATACCACTGACTGCTAAAGACTCTAAGCAGAAATCTACTGTCTTTTAGATTAAAAGAGATTAGTGTTAAAAACTCTTAAAAACATACAAAATGGAGATCTTCCTTTTGAATTAATCAGAAAATATGAAAGTGAATTGAAAGAGGACTGTTTTCACTATGTGATTCCATGTTATTTAAGATCATGTTTGTGTATCTCCAAGAATTAATTCAAATATATCAGTGGGACACATTGCACTCTTTAGAAACGTGGATTACAGAATTTTGATGGTAGCAATAGCAAGTGGGGAGGAAAGAAGATTTAAAATATTTAAGGCCGCTGGAGCTCAGCCCATACTTCTGTTAATATGTAGTAGAGATACTTACACTATACAACTGTACTGATTAGTGAGGAAATCAGTCAGGCTGTAAAGGAGAAATAGGTTATTAAAGCAGAGAGAAAAAGAGGGTGGCAGTTCATGCAATGGATATTTCTTTAGCAAAATTACATTGTAGATGTTCAAAAAATGTTTGTTTCCTGGCTCAGAGACAGGAGTCAAGAAGCGCTCAAATTCTTGCACAGTGAGGAGAGAGTGCTTGGAGGAAGTAAGAAATCCATTCAATTAGAGATAGTGTGACTTAACATTGGCTAGACTGAATTCAACATTATTTCCCTTTAAAACTTATTCTTTCTTTCTTTCCTCTTTCAGAGAATGGCACTACTTCCTGGATGTGAATTTGTCTGGTTACGGGACCAGAAATAATTATGAATTTCTGTAGCAGTGGATTTGTTGCGACCTTCCAGGCAGCTGCATGGATCTTGTTACTGATCATGCTTCCCTTACTGAATAAATTACTAAACACCTTTGTGCTAAATTGATTTGTGACCCACCTTTAGCAAGCTATAGGCCTTCATTAAATCTATTTGTGTACTCATGCCGCTTCCGGTTCTCTTATTTTATTATAATACCATAATTTTCCATTTGCCTCCTTTTCTTTTCTTTCCTTTCTAAAATTTTTGCTTTTTATATTTAACCCTTTTAGTTATAATTCTTTCTAAGCCACCTTAACTCTTTTTTGAAAAATTGTGTTGATATATAAGATAAATTAATAGACTTCGAATTCCACTCAACTGCCCAAATCAGAGTCTGCAGTCACTTTTAAACTTTTTTCTATATTCTCTTATCTAATTAAACAAGAAATTTTACCGATTCTATTTTCTCAACATCTTTTCAATCTGTCTCTTTTACACCAACCCGCAGTTGCTACATTTATTATGCATTAAGATTTCTTAAACGAGTTGCTTAAAGAGCTTTCTAACTGGTCAGATGGCCTTTACTTATTTCTTATTTTCTTCACAGAGGTTCCAGAGTGAATTTTCTTAAAGTAAAACAGACAGAATAAGTCATTCATATGTTATTCTCTTGCTCAATGTCATTTAATGGCTCCCGAGCTTTCAGAATTAAGTCCAAACTCTATCCATAGCATGTAAGGCATCTAACAACTTGCCTTCCTCCTGCAGCTGACTCCTCTTTCAAACTTCTCCAGCGTCATCTCTCATAATAAGCCTTTTGTGTGCTGCATTACAGACTGAGTTATCTGTGGGTTTTGCCATACTCTGCACTCTAAACCTTTTCTAACTAGACTACTCTTCTTAGGCTGTGCAGAGCCAACGAAAACTGTCCTTAAATTACTAAAGTATCAGAGTGCTTTTTTATTATTATTATTGATAAAGGTTGACCAGTGGCTCAGATCTAGAAGCAAGGCCATCTTAGGAGGTAGGTGTCCATATGGGTGGATGAGCTACAACTTGTTCAGGGAGCTAGGGAGAAATGAGAGAGAACAGACACATCTCAAATCTACCTTGCCTAAGGTAAAAGAGTTACTACAAATCTATAAAAAAAAAACCCAAAAACCCTTCCTATACCATCTACCACCATATATTATAAGTTATTGGCAGATGGTCTAGCGGTTATGTGATCAGCAATGCAAGTGACTGGAACTTTTGGTCTAACAGGTATTATGACTTCCTCACTCTTACGATGTTCTTCAGCTTTTCGGTAATAGTAGAATAAGAAATCTTAATTTCTGACAGCCTCTGCAATTTCTAAATTTTTTAAAGAACCTGTACATAATGAAAAAAAAAAAATGGTGGTCCTGTCTGCTCCAACTTAGGGAGTTCTACCCACCTGATATCAAAAGATCTAAAATATATTTGTTAAGTGGACTAAAGTTTAAAATTGTTTGGATAAAAGTTATAACAACTGATTAATTATTAACATCCAATTGCCTTTTTGCTTTCTGGCAACTTTAAATTTCCTTGACAGAATATATAGATTCTTAAACACAACATTATCAGTGGCAAAAAGAAGAACAGTAATTACTTGAAAACAAGAAACTGCTTCTTCAACAAAGGAGCGGATGCTGGATTTAAGCAATGGACTCCATTTGAGAAAATTGTACCCATTAAAAAATCAATACTTCTAGCTCTAGGGTGTCACAACAAATGTTTTTAGATCTTGCCAAAAAAAATTAAGGACTTGGGAGCATTTCACCTGGCAAACATTTTAAGCTTAAGATTTGTCAGACTTTCAAAATGAAGAAGATGTAAAAAACATCTCTAAATATTGATTGACAAAGGATTTACAGAATCAAAATATCATAAAAATGGTAACTATAGAAACAAGCTGCACAATCATGTCCATGGTAGAACTGCCTAAGTCAGGAAGGAGGATGTATATTGTTTACTAATGTATTTATTCTCTATATAATAAAGACTAAGTAAGAAAATAAATAAACTTAGTTTCCGTAATTGCACAGGCTGAATGTGTTCATAGCACTAATTGGCACTGATTTTCCTTTTTCAAAATTTTTGAAGAGGTTTAAAAAAATTTTTAAGTCTTGCCATTTTAGACTGTGATATAAACTCCTAGAGGTTTATCTATCATCTCACTGGCATATTTAATAATTTAGTTCAAAATCAATGACAGTTCACCATTCCCCACAGGGCTTCAATGTTTCTATTTGAAACCTACAGAAAACTGAGCCAACTACAAGCAGCAAATTTTATTTTGAATCCCCAGCTGGGATAATTCTGTGGTATGATAAAGAATGAAAAGTCCAGTTCTTCTAAGATTCAATCAAAGTATCCCAACTTTAGAACCAGAGAACCATCAATGAAAATACCATATTGTGAATCAGTTAAATATATACTTCTTTTTTCTCTCAGCCCACCATATATCAATAGATGTATCTTGCACAATAAAATAGAAAGGAACCTTCCACATCCTCCCATCCCACTATTTTGTGGGTTATAGGAGATAAAAACCAAACAACGAAAATGTGAACTCCGGGGCTGGCCCGGTGGCGCACTGGAGAGTGCGCTGCTTGGGAGCGCGGCGGCCCTCCCGCCGAGGGTTTGGATCCCATGTGGAGACTGGTTCCCACTCACTGGCTGAGCGCGGTGCGGGCGCAACACCGAGGGTTGCGATCCCGTTACCGGTCAGTAAAAAAGACAAAAAGGAAAAAAAAAAAATGTGAACTCTGCATAGAAAGTTGAGTCACTGTGGCAGAGTAGCACAAGGGAATTATGTGGAGTTCTCCTTAGAGTGTGGGGATTATTTTATTCTGATTGGACCACTGCCCAATTTGTTTATGAAATATGGAAGGGATTACTAGCAACCCTACGGATATCTTTTGCTCGTAGGTTAAAAAAATAAAACAAAACTGTAAGTAACTCAGTTTTATTATAGGAAACAACTAGACTGGCTAAGGGAACAAAGAAAAACATTGGTAGGTGTGGCTGCTTCAGCTGCACACAAAAAGCCTCATTTAAACCTTGCACTTATTTTCTACTGCTAAATTAACCTTAGAGATTCAGTGCTTTCAATACTGTTTTTCTTTCTCCCTTTCTAAATGCTTATAGACATCTAACAAAATTTATGCCCTTTCAACATTCTTCTCTTCTTACAGGAAAATTTTTCTTAGACACTAGTAAATATTAGCTCAAATCCTAACATCAATTTGATTCCTGATTTGGGTCAATTTTTTAAGTCACCTTTGTATTTCTCTTTGACTTTGTTTATCTTTCCTTAAGCTTCTCTCTCTAAATCAGTCTTCCGTGGATTGCTTTCCAATAAACAGATCTCTGTATCATTCTGTTGATATAAAGGGCTGCATTTTGAAGACAGTAAAATGGCCATTAGATATTGATTTGTTGATACATTAGAACTTTACTACCACATATTCCACTAATCTTAGACTTCTGGGCTGTGACAGATGCCAAGTTGTTGATGCTATTGTTTTGAACTATTCAAAAATTAGCACCCACAAGAGGCAAACAATCATATAGGGTGAATGCCCAGATGAGGCCTCAGAAATCTGCTCCAATCCCTCAGTTCTCCAGATGAGGAAATAAACAAAAAGACATTGAGTTACATACCTAAGGATGCACATCTACTAAGTAGCAGTGACAACACTTAAAACTGGGTCTTACGAATTTTTCTGGGGGCACTACCAAAGATGACCTTCCCTAACTTAAATATGGGCCTGTGTTTATAACCTTTTATATATTCTTTATAAGGGTTAACCATTCATTTGCTTTTAATTAAGTGGTTCTTCCTTTATTAAAATTAAAACCAATATAGGAGAGAATATAGGGAATTAAATATTTGTATTTCTGTTAGCATCCCAAAACCCAATGATTTATTGAAGACTAAGAACCATATCAATTCTTAAAAACAAAATAGTTTTATATTTTGCTCAATTTTTAATATAGTTTTCTCACATAAATCTCATAAATACCTTATGAGGCAAGTATACATATTACGTGTATATCATATATGAGCAAACAGGGGCTTAGAAAGGTCAATTAATTTGTCCAAGGTCAGACAGCTATTAAAATTGTGTAGCCACTTAGAGAAGGTGGCAGTTAGATAGTTTTGCCTAATCATCCAAGTCTTTCCATGGCCCTTAGTTTTGGGACCATTTTAAGAGAGAATTATTCAATGAAATCTCAATAATTTTATCTCTTGATGAATGCCTTTCACTAAGCTGCATTCAGTGTTGTAGCCTGGGCTTATGTATCTCAGGGACTCTGTGTGTAGCTGAGCAGTCTACGTCTGGCATATTGTGAGCCATTCACATAGAAGACATTGCAAATGATGCCTCCTAGAGTTGGGAATTGCAGAAGTCCTGCATGGAGGTTTGGAAACAGAAACTGCTGTATCGGACCATTACTACATTTATTATAAGGAAGTTACTAAGTAGCTCATTCTCACATGATAAAACGTCCCCTTTTGGAAATAATTTTTTGAGATAAATAGTTTCCTGAATACTAGGAAAAACTTTTTTTTTAAGGACTAAGTTCACATTTTCCTGGTGGAAAATTTAGATTGGTGTTCACCATTTGTGTTTTGATTGCCGTGAAGTTCAACTTAAGGAATTTGGCAGCACCACAAATAGAACATCGGCAGACTACGCTTTTTCTTAATCTTATCTTTTTACTCTATCTTTATATTTCCTGGCCTCTTATATTTAATTTTATGTATCATCCCAGTAACCTGAACATGAATATTTGGTGTACCCATAGTAGAATACTGGAGGTACAAAAGCAAGATTTGTCTGCAAATGGAGTATATAAAACTGACTATAGTTTAAACAACTGTATTGTGTAAATATCATGCTTGTTGCTAATAGGAAACCCTTTTCCTTTGAGTCTTGACACATTAGACACCTTTAAACCATAATGGAGCCATTCTGGTTGGTAGGCATTCTTCTCCTTCTGTCCCTGTTCCTCAAATGACAAGTAGACAATTTGTTTGAGACTTAGATTTCTTTCAGTGTTCCTAAGAGAGTTTCAAGAGAACCTTAAATAGTAGAGAAATAGTAAATAAAATTAGAAACCTTTGTCCCTTTTATTCTTCCCAACTCCATAATCTTACCAGTCCTACTCTGGGACTTTGGATACAACTAAGATAGCCTTCAAGAGGACTATATAAAAGATTAAGTAAAATGACAGTGAATAGCTTTTTCACAGGCCATATCAATCACAATCACCCCAGGAAAGTTAAAAGAAGCACAGAATAATGGCTAAATATAAAATAATATCTTATATTTGGCCTTGGAATAACAATATAAGTGAATATTCCAACTTTTTTTTCTATTTGGAATACCAGGTTTTATTTATTAATAAAAATAGTGGAATCGTTAACTTAAATCAGCATAACTATTCTTGGAGGAATGGCCCATAGTTCCATCATTTAATTACCTGTGGACTCCCAGGAAGGCTCTGGAAGTATTTAAATTTTGATACTAATTATTTATGTTATAAGAAAATACATAAGTAATCTGAATAACATGATAATATAATTAAATAACTTAAAATATGTGTACATAAAAATGCTAACAACAAAAAAACCCTACATTCTTCTCAAACATATACAGAGGACATTTTGAAAGAGAAAGAAGAAAACAAAGAAATAAGGAAGAAAGAAAAGAAAAAACAAAGAAAGAAACCTGTTAAGCAGAATTGTATACCCAGTAAAAATGGGCAACATAAAGATCTTTTTATATAAACAAGAGGTGATAGTGTTCATTACCAATATTCATTCACACATTTCAAGAAATATTAAAAAGAGTCCTTCAGACAGAAACTTGCAAATATACAGAGAAATGAAGAGCATGGCAAACAGTAAAATTTAAGGTAAATGTAAAAGAATAATTTTTAAATGCTGTAAACAAAAAAAAATATCAAATAAGGTACGGCAAAAATAGCACAATGGGAGGGCCGGCCCGGTGGCGCACTGCTACAGTGCGCTGCTTGGGAGTGCAGTGGCGCTCCTGC
>NW_007730448.1:108461-109821 GCF_000696425.1 Galeopterus variegatus | reverse complement strand
AAAAAAAAAAAATAGCACAATGGGTGGAAGAGAGGAATTGAAAGCATGTTGTTATGTTTCTTCCTGGATACGTGAAATGGTATTGCAATATTTGAAGCTAGATTGTTATAAAGTAATAATGTGTACAGTAAACTCTAGGGCAACCACTCAGAAAAAAAATCAGATAAAGTGATGTAACTAGTAAGACAATTGCGGAGATAAAGTATTTTTTAATTTTGATAAAAAGGGGAGAGGAAAGTAACAACAAAGGACCACTAGTGAACTTTTGGGGCAATGTAAATGTTCTGTTTCTTAATTATGATGGTACAAGTAACATGACTGTAAGTATTCGTTAATGTTTATAAAATTGTGCACCTAACAAGGGTGAACTTTATTGTGTGTAAATTGAACCTCAATAAATCTAACTATAAAAAAGG
Organism: Galeopterus variegatus; assembly: GCF_000696425.1. Taxonomy (NCBI): domain Eukaryota; kingdom Metazoa; phylum Chordata; class Mammalia; order Dermoptera; family Cynocephalidae; genus Galeopterus; species Galeopterus variegatus. The sequence goes on along the minus strand of NW_007730448.1, from coordinate 109,405 downwards.
AACTCTAGTTTCTAAAATGAGATTTAAGACACAAATGTATCTGTATAATTCCTACATTAACATCTCATCTCATTAAACTCAGAAAGAGCATTTAATAAAATTCAAAACCCTCTTCTTTCATAGAAAGATAGATAATATANTCAGAAAGAGCATTTAATAAAATTCAAAACCCTCTTCTTTCATAGAAAGATAGATAATATAAATACAGATATTTATTAGCATCTTTGTTTGGGTTCCTTCCAAAGGATCCTGAGACAAGGATTCAAGTTCAATTCTTTTGTTTAGTAGATGATCTCAGAAAACACCAGTAGAGGAACGGGGAAATGAGTCACAGGGGAAAGCAAGCCAAAAACCATGTAGTGTCAAAAAATTTACCACTGTAGATAATTTGAACTTACTCTTACTAAGAAACTCTAGGGGGAGCATTATAGAACACATATCTCAAAGTCAGACAGTTTAACAGGCAAGAGATCTGAATATTCATCTATCAATTACTATCAGTCCTTGGTAGAAGACTGCTTCCAGTTGTTATCAATGTTCAGCACCTCTGACATGCCATATGCACTGGAAAAAAGAAGATACCTAAGACAAAGGGATGCATGTGCTGGGAGCTAGAAGTGCTGCTAGTGTTAATAGAAATTGTAAGAGCCAAGGATATAGATAAGGCATTAATAACATCTGCAGCAGATTTAACAAACTAGGAAAAGACAGCATACCCACAGCTTGAAAATCATACAGCCAACATCATTCCTGCTGGCAAAATTTAGAAGCAGTTCTTTTAAAGTCAGAAATAGGACAAAAATATCTACTATCAGTGATGCAGGTCAATATCATACCAGCAGCCCTAGCTGATGCAATAAAAACTGGACAAAGAGGTAAGTGGTACAGGGATTGGAAAGGAAAAGATGAGATCATTATTATTTGAAGATTATATATATATATAT
>NW_007730448.1:101151-107897 GCF_000696425.1 Galeopterus variegatus | reverse complement strand
TATATATATATATATTTCTACATAGTAAATTCTAGTGAAGCCACAGACAAACTATGGAATAATATTAAGAGAGTTCAGCAAGATTTCTGGATGTAAGATCAACATATGAAATCATACCATTTGTATACACCAGCAATAACCAAATAGAAAAAGTCATAGAAGCAAAGATCATGTACTCAGTAAGCAATAAGAAGTACAAACTAACTAGGAAAAAAATAACAAAAATGTTATGAAGAAAGTTATAAAACTATACTAAAGAATATAAAAGAAGTTCTGAATAACTGAAGAGAAATTTTTTTATGAACGGTAAAGCTCAATACTGTAAAGATAGCAATTCACCAAATTAATTTATAAAATCGATGCTATTTCAATTAAAATTCAAAGAAGTTTTGTACATACTTGACAAAATTATTCTAAAATTCACACACAATAGGAAAATTCCGAAAAGAACATGAAAGTAAGGAGCAGAGCTGATCCTGATTGGCTTGAGCAGACCATGTTGGGGAAGGTGAGTGGAGCACACGGTTTTATGGCTAGTACACATGAAGCTCTTGTGTTCCCATTCCCATAGTCTGAAGTGCCAGATTGGAAATGACTGCAACTTCACTGCCAGGTGAGTTACCTAATTCTGGGGCCATAAAAGGTACTTTCCCAACATAAACCATTTCAGGATCTCTGCAACTGGACTCCAATAACCCCATTCCCTCAAAAATTAAGTGAGATGCTTTTCTGGAAGAACTCGTACTAACATGCTTTCAACTTCTACCTAGAGTGGTGGGACCCTATCAGTTAAATGAGTCACATTGGAATAAACGCTACAGATATATTTTCCCAAGGATGGGAAAATAGCATGGGATCTTTATTCTAAACAAAGCAAATTCTTCACTTCTCTCTCTTGCAAGCCACTTGCTTGTTGGATACTCATTCAAAAATCAAGCCAACATGTTTTTCTAAACTAATTTAAGAATTGAGTGTACCTAAGTAATAGGGGGAATAACATGTCCATGTGCCTTATCCTTAAGCTCTTCTACGAACCTTTTTATACTTCTTGCTCTAACTGAAACCTGGCTCTGTTGGGCCCATTTTTAGGAGCAAACATTATCTGTGAGCCTCATGGTGCCTATGGGTGGAGGATGAAGATGGTGCCCGTGGGAAGTAGGGGAGGCATAACCCAAGATAGCTCCAAAAGGCTTTTACTGGTCCCCCAGTATTTCCGCACTCGTGAACCCTGCGGGATCGCTATGCTCAACATGTTAGTACAAAATGCATGCCTGCATGATCCTTTAATTGATTGGTTGGTTCATGGAAAGCCCCTGCTTGCTTGCTTCTATAAATTGCAGTGTAACGGCAATGAAGTGGAACCGCCTCGCTATGCTCAACATGTTAGTACAAAATGCATGCCTGCGTGATCCTTTAATTGATTGGTTGGTTCATGGAAAGCCCCTGCTTGCTTGCTTCTATAAATTGCAGTGTAACGGCAATGAAGTGGAACCGGCCTGACAGAACCCCTGCCGCATCTGAGTGCCTCTTTCACGGGGCTGGGTTGGTGGGCAGCAGGCTCACTTTTCCCCGAGATCCCTCGGTCCCAACACCAGGGGTAATCCTGTCAGCTCCTTCTCCTTCTGGGTCTGCGGGAGGACCCCAGGTGCACCCCCACGTGGCTCCTTCCTTAAGATACGAATTCACCTATAGTGCTCTCAAGTTGTAGTTGTTTTCTCTCGTACACCTGTTATGCCACTGGGATGGGAAGTAAGTTTTGCATCTTTCTTGTTTCTCATTGCCACTTCCAGATTATTCTTCCTTCCTCCTGAAAAATTCATAGTTTTGAATTTTATAGTATTAAACTATACCATCCACTACCCACTCCTTACTACAATCCTCTATAAATGATTCACTCTTATTCTTTGAATATTTTAGCTCCTGGATCACTGTCACTTTCTCTAACATTACTTCTGTCTTGGTTCTTGGAAATTTCAAGAATATATAACTAATCCTTCCTTCCTATATTGCGGACTCTCAGTTTTTGAAATTTCTCTCCAGTTACCTCATCCTCATCCCAATCTCAGCTAATTACTCTTGTCTTTACTAATAACGGCACTCCCTCCATAATTCCAATTTCAAACTTTTACTCTGGAGCTTACTACCATCTCTATCTTTTGGGCTTACTCTGTTAGTATGCTGACTGCACCAATCCCACAGGGAAAAAAAACCCCAAAACTTTAAGAAACCACTATAATTAAAATCACCGAAAAAGTTAAAATTTATTGCATTTCAAGTACAAAAGAGACAAGAAAGAGCACTTAAAAATATAAAATATAGCAAACAAATTTTTAAAAATATAATGGAATGGCAAAAGACACTTTCAAATAAACAAGACAGAAGTAAATACACTTTTCATGCACTGTTTCTTTGAAAGCTATTGAAGGATGTCATCTAGAAAAACAAGGCAATAAACCAAGAAAGACGACGACATGGGCTCCAGGAAACAGGGATCCAACACAGAAGAGTAGAAAGGGAAATCCCCAAAAGGACAGCTGGAAAGTTGACCTACAGAGAACTCTATCCAGATTAGAAAATACGTGCAAGTCTCTGAAGTACATTCTCCAAGGGGGAAAAAGAGAGAGAATTATAGACTAGTCGTCGAAGTATTTGGAAAACTAGGAAAACTATATGAACTTGATTTTGTGAAGAATTAGCAGCATATACATAAAGGCAAGTAAAGAAAAAGCAAGGGAATTATTAATTCCAGGGATGTGGAGGATAAAGTTGTGCTAGAAAGGAAACAATCATGATGTACCACCTGGCTCCGCAATGAATAATATCCGTATTGACATACTGCTGTAGGAGCTGACTACAAATGTTGAAATATTTCTAGTTTTACAAGAATCGGGGAGGGGAGAGATACAATGAGGGATAGGAGAGCTAAAATAAAATAATGTTGGGTTGGTTGGTTAGCTCACCTGGTTAGAGCACGGGGTTACACTAAGATCAGGGTTTGGATCCCCGAACTAGCCAGCCACACACACACACACACACACGCACACAAATAATACTACTAATAATATAAAATAAGGTTAATAATACATTAAAAAGATTGAGTGAAGTAATAGCAATACAAGCATATTATTATTTACAAATATCAGGAAAGAAAGTGAAAGAGTTGAATAAATAATTGTTCCTAAGGAAAAGGACTGAAGGATATGTTTCATTATTGGCCTGTTAATACTGTCTACATTTTTTTACCTTGATAAAATAAATAAAAATTTTAAAAATTAAATAAATAAAACGTTATTTAAAACATTAAGTAAACTTTATCTAACAACTTTAAACTCCTGTTAAAACAACTTTATACTCTGTGTTTGGCTGGAGTATTAGAAAACGCCTCATTTCACAAAATTTTACATATATAAACATGTTTAAGTCTTCTCAAATTCTTTTGGGAATAAGATGAGTGGAAATTATAAATAAATAAATAGGGCTCTTTGTGCATTCATTTATCCACCATCAGTCATTGATTTACTAGATAATGGTCTCTGAGCCAAAATGTATCAAAATGCACTTCGATAATGCTTCTTCAGGGTAGTTATCAAAATCTTATTGTCAGTCTGACTCAGCAGCAACAATTTCATCTAAACTGTAAAGGTTTTCAGGCACTACTGGAGCTTCCCATTTCTTAATCAAGATGGTTTTAGTTATTCTTATAAGAGTAGACTGTATGTTCTCTTTCTAACAAACAGAAGATAGGCATTCTCTTTCATACTGATGACATGGACTATTTCTATAAAATGAAAAGTTTCCAGGAATTGCTGTACTTGTGGACTAAGGGTGCAGCTCACTCTCTCTTGCATCCAGCTTCTGCTTTGGCTTTGCAAGAAGCTAAGCTAACTGTGGCAATTGCCTCCCCTGGAGTGCTGCTGATTAGCTGGTACACACCCAGCGTTTTTGCTGCTGTTGATTGTCTCCTCCTGGCCAACTCTGCCCCCATTAAAACAACTTTATACTCAGCGTTTGGCTGGAGTATTAGAAAATGCCTCATTTCTCGAAATTTTATGGCACCATGCTGGCATGTAGAACCTTGCTGACCCTAATTAAGGGCAAAACCCAATGTTGAAACATGTTGTGCTTTAAAGGTACAAAGAAGTCAATAGGCCCTGTTCAAATGCCTTACTACTCTCTGAGGCGTTCTGATTTTGACTTCAGTGTGACAACAATACTTCACTCAAAAAAACTGTGTTTTAATCCTCTTTGTATGAATGACTGCTGAACACTCTGTCTCTATCTGCTGTCTATTTCTCCCTCCTGAGCTCTGGACCACTCGATCCAGTGTCTGTCAGATGACTCCTTTTGGCTGCACCCAAGATGACTCAACTACAGCTTGTTCAGTATAAAACTCATCTTTTTCTCCCTCATTTATTTCACATCTTAGTAAATGTGCCACAATCTCCCTGATTTTCATTCTACTTCCTGAGTGTCTTGTATTACTTCTCTACCCTGGCTGACCGAATTACTCATGAAAACTTTATAAAATGCAGATGCTTGGTTTACACCCAGGCCTATTAAATTAGCATCTCCAATGATGAGGTTTAGCCTGTGTAATGAGTGTAATTTTTAAAAGTGTCACAGTAGTTATGCTAGAGAGTAATAATAAAAATAACAATAATTTCGAGAACTACTATATTTCTATTTCTTCTCCCATTCCTCTAATGCCTGTCTGTTTAGACCCTCATCCTCTCTTGCCTAGATTATAGCTGCAGTTTCCAACTGTATTTCATGTATTCTGTCTCAGCCCCATTAATCCATTCTCTCTCTTTTCTCAATTTAACAAATATTAATAGAAGGGCTTGCCTAGCATTGAGTCTTCTACCACTATATTGCTAGAATCATTTTTTGAAAATACAAATCTTATCATGGCATTCTCGTGCTTAAAATCCTGCAATAATTCTTCCTTTACCCTCAGGATAAATTCCAAAGTCATTAATGGAGCACTGATCTTGCTCCATTTCTTCCACCAACTCTAATCCATTCAATGTCTCAGCAATGGTATTCGCTGTTTCCTAAATACCTACACATCTGATGGGACCATATACCTCTTTTATATGAATAGTGTTTAAAAGCTTGTTCATGCAATCTTTTAATCTGGTTTTAAAACACCACTCTGGTATCTACTATCTACGTGTCCATAGCAAGTTGCTTATTTTTTAAGCCTCAATTTCTTTCTCTGCAAAATAGATATAATAATGACTACCTCATATGGGTATTGGGATGAGAAAACGAAGTAATTTATGGAAAGTGACTAACACAAAGCAAGTACTCAGTTTTGGTTACTATTATTGATGTGATTATTTACATGTGCTATTTTCCTCCTAGGATGCGATTCCTTCACATACTCATATCTTCACCTGAATTATCTGTATTTAAAACTCAGCTAGTCATATTCTTCTCCAGGAATATTTATCTTGCAACTACTCATCACAGGAAGCCTGATCCTTCATCTATCTCGGGGGTCACCAAACTATGATATCTTCACCTGAATTATCTGTATTTAAAACTCAGCTAGTCATATTCTTCTCCAGGAATATTTCTCTTGCAACTACTCATCACAGGAAGCCTGATCCTTCATCTATCTCGGGGGTCACCAAACTATGATCCACAGATCAAATATGGCTACCAGCTATTTTTGTATAGCCTGTGAGCTCAGAATGGTTTTTACAGTTTTAAATAGTTGGAAAATAAACCAAAAGACAGTACATGAAAATTATATGAAATTTAAATCGCAGTGTTCATAAATGAAGTCTCGTTGGAACACAGCCATCCCTATTTTTTTAATTGTCTACTTGTCTATGACTGCTTTAGCAACTGCAGAATTGGATAGTTGTGACAGAAACTACACAGCCCACAAAGCCTGAAATATTTACTGTCTGGCCTTCTTAGAAAAAATAAGTTGTTGATTTCTACTCTATCTTATCATAGCAGTTATCCTGTTTTGCTCTTTGCTTACTCGTCTCCCACAGACACTGGAGTCCTGCAAGTCAGTTGTGGTGTTTTATGCTCTCCCCAACACTTAGCACGTTGCTGAACTGAGCGCAAACTCTCAATAATTGTTTATCGAGTGAGTGAAAAAATTATCTACCTAGGTGTTTTTTTCTCTTTATCAAATATGACAACAGTGTATAACTAAACATTCTGTAAGAATCAGAGTAATTATGAGAGTTCCTATGTGCCAGTCCCTAACATATATTGTCTCCTGAAGAACAACTGTATGAAGTAAAACCTGCTAGTATTCCCTTTTATATGTATAAGGAACCTGAGATACAAAGAGCTCAAGTAACTTTACCAAAGTCTCAGAATTAGGAATTGATAAATCCAGGCAGTCTGACTCTGAGTCCACTCTTTCTTACTTATGTTATAGCCCTATTCCATAGTGAAAATGAAGAGAGAGCTGAAATAAGACAAGGTTTCTGTTTTAATAAGCATTACTTTATTTTTTTTAATTTAATTTTATTTTGTCAATACACAATGTGGTTGATTATTGTGGCCCATCACCGAAACCTCCCTCCCTCCTCCCTCTCCCCCCTCCCTCCCAACAATGTCCTTTTTGTTTGCTTGTTGTATCAACTTCAAGGAACTGTAATTGTTGTGTTTTCTCCCCCCCCCTCCCGGTTTTCTTGTGTGTGTGTGTGTATTCATGTATTTATTTTTAGCTCCCACAAATAAGTGAGAACATGTGGTATTTCTCTTTCTGTGCC
>NW_007730448.1:98650-100148 GCF_000696425.1 Galeopterus variegatus | reverse complement strand
CCTTTGAGAAATGCCTATTTAGCTCTTTTGCCCATTTTTTAATTGGGTTACTTGTTTTTCTTTTTTGTTCTTGTAAACTTGTGTTCAAAAAAATAGTGACTGCCACAATGCATGTGGTAAGGGGGGAAGAAAGATTCAAACAGTATAAAAGATATGCAAAAAAACCCTTTCCTATCCTCAACGTTTCGTCTTTTTCTCCAGAAGAAACTACTTGCCATTTCCTTGTGTGCTCCTTTAAAAATTGTCAGTACCACAGTGGTGCGTTGGACTTGCAGAGGGCGAGAAGATACCTAGGGCTACAAAGTGGAGTGGGGAAGGAGGGATGGGGAGGGAGGTCGGGGATAATTGGGGGGATAATTGGGTAGGGGAGATGGGATATAATCACAATTTGTGGTAATGGGCATACTGCCAGTACGGATCTGGCGATCACATCTTAGGCACTAGTGGTGACAATTGGCTTTGTACCCCATGAATATTCATAACGAATAAAAAATTTTGTAAACCTACAAGTAAAAAAATAATAATAAATAAAATAAAATAAAATAAAAAATAAGCATTACTTTAAACTACAGCATTTTACAATAAGTTAAAAAAATATGTAAAAGTTTAGGCTCACTCATTCTCCACAATGCTTCCTGGCAAAATATAGGAGACTATTTGCTGAATCAACGTGTATGCTCAAATCTTAATTATCTGTTGTTGCTATCACTTTTGCCAGAAAAAATGCTGGAAAGCATTCAAAAAGCCTTAGCACTTTTCTGTTATAAAATATACCTTAAAAGCTAAGCTATTTATTATGTCTAAAATTAAAAGTGAACGGAAAGAATACATGATCCTCTCAACCCCCAAACACACCTCACATTTTAGATGAAATATGAAGAAACATTATTAAATAGAAACCATCAAAGGTCATATAAAAATTAACACATAATAATTGGAATACTGTAGTAGAGGAAATTCAATTATATTCAAGTACATTGAAAGCATTTGTTTGGACAGAATGATAAAATATGACAAAAATAAATAAGATCTTCAAACATAGAAAAATTAAGATCAAATACTGATATACAAATCCCTGAGGGGAAATACACACACACACACACACACATATACATATATTAAGATCAAATACTGATATACAAATCCCTGAGGGGAAATACACACACACACACACACACACATATACATATATATATATAATGTACATATATATTTTTTTCTTTAACATCCATTCTGTACCTACTCCCTCTTCAAAGTTTTCCCAACAGGGAGAAAACTGCTCTGCATTTTTCAGGGTTGCAACATCCAGTGCAGTATTTCTCTGGAGTCCAGAAGTGGCAGGGAAAGGGACTAGAGACTCTGAGCAATGATTAGTTGAGCTCAGGACATGCATATAGTTGGTTGGCTGAGGCTGCAATGGAGCCAGAGAATGTGACCGAAGATTTGGGAAGTAGTTGGGACTGAGAAAAACTTTTGGTACAACAAATGGTCCCACACA
>NW_007730448.1:96790-97421 GCF_000696425.1 Galeopterus variegatus | reverse complement strand
GCGGGAGCGCCGCCGTGCTTCCCAAGCGGCGCACTATCCAGTGCGCCACCAGGCCGGCCCGGAATTCTCACTCTTTAAACTTGTTTTTCATATCCTTTATTATTATTATCACTACTTTTTTATAGTAAAGATAAGTCTATATATACACAAAGAATGACTATCCTATTACTAACTCCTTGTACTAACAGTAAAGATATTTAAAAAAAAGAAAAACTTTGCTAATATATCAAGAATTTACAGCAATAAAAACATTGTCCAAGAGAACTAAACTATTCTGCATGTTAAATAAAAATTATGAAATAGAAACAATAAGCTTAATTTTCCATTTGAAAATAATGAACAAAGATGGTGGATCTTTAGATGTGCAAAAACTATAATGATTTCTAAATACTTCAACAAATATTCAAATGATCTCTATCACACAAGCTGGATGAGAAAATACTATGTTTAGCATTTTGGTCCTGTCTAATGGCCACCCTTGGTTATGTGCCAGATAAAATATAATCTCTGGCCGGCCATTTAGCTCAGTTTGTCAGAGCACAGTGCTCATAAGCACGAAGTCAAGGGTTCAGATATCCATACCTGCCATCTGCTGAAAAAAACAATAAATTAATAATAATAATAATAATAA
>NW_007730448.1:92663-96170 GCF_000696425.1 Galeopterus variegatus | reverse complement strand
TAATAATAATAATAATAATAAATAAAATCTATGAAGCAGGTCATCTGAATGTAGGGGACAAATTCTCATTCCCTACTAGAAGAATGGGAGGCAAGAAACTAAAGTAAAAGAAGAAGAAATATTTTCTTTTCAAAGAGAGGGGAAGGTAAACTTTATATTTATTAAAAATTTTCTCAAGGACTGGGGCCACACCAGCAGGGAAATAGCCCCCCCAGGAAGCCTACTCACTGCCCACCAACAAGGCAGAACACAGCATGCTGCCCACCTACTGGGACCAGGGCCACACAGGGAGGGAAAAAGCTCCCCCCAGGAAGTATGACTGCTGCCTGCCAACAAAGCAGGACCCAGCATGCTGCCCACCTGCTGGGACTGGGGTTGCACAGGCAAAGAAAGAGCCCCCCCTGGGAAGCCCACCCACCATGCACCAACAAGGCAGAACCCAGAGCCACCCACCTGCTGGGACTGGCCTGGGAAGCCCTGCACTGCTTCTGAGGAGGTAGTCCACAGCAGCCACCATCACAGCTGCAAGGATGGCTAGTCGCCATGGTAGCAGTCACAACCACTGTGCTCATGGCCTGCCACATATTCAACTGCTTTAACACAAAGAGAGTCACCAGAGAAGCCTGTAAAAAGAGGAGGAAGTCTTTTTCTTCAAAGTCCATTCCAGAGTAATAGAAGCAGCAACTGACCTACCAGATGACCAGAAATCAATGTAGAGATAATAGAAGTATGAAAAAATAAGAAAATATGACACAACCAAAGAAATGTGTTAATTCTCAAGTATCAGAACCTTCAGAAAAGGTATCTCTTGAAATGACTGAAAAAGAATTCTGAGTAATTATCTTAAGGTAACTCAATGAGATAAGAGAAGACTCAGTCAGATAACACAGTGAAATGAGAAAAAATAATCAGGATGTGAAGAAGGAAATTTACAAAGAGATTAATACCTTTAAAAAATGTAGCAGAACTCCTGGAACTGAAGGATTCATTCAATGAAATAAATAAAACAACTGACAGTTTAAGTAGCAGATTAGAACAAGCAGAAGAAAGAATCTCTGATCTTGAAGGTAATCTTTATGAAATAGCTAAGGGAGGCAAAAAAAAAAAAAGGAAAAAAGGCATTAAGTAAATGAAGAAAGACTAAGAAGTCTAAGAGAGCTAGCAGACAACCTTAAGTGCACAAACATCCAAATCATGGGTGTTCCAGAAGGGAAGGAAAAAGGTAAAGACACTGAAAATCTAATCAATGAAATAATAATGGAAAAATTCCCAGATATATTGAGAAACATAGAATTTCAGATCCAGGAAGCTCAAATATCCCAAAACAGATTCAATCCAAAAAGATCTTCTCAAGACACATTATAGTCAAAACTGGCAAAGCTCAAAGATAAAGAGAGATTCCTAAAAGCAGTAAGAGAAGAGCATCAAGCCACTTACAGGGGAGCACCTATCAGACTAACAGCAGACAACTCAACCAAAATTCTACAGATGAGAAGAAAATTGGATGACATATTTGAAATACTAAAAATAAAAAACCAAATAAAAACACCCTGCCAGCCAAGAATACTATACCCAGCAAGGCTATCCTTCAGAAATGAGGCAAAATAGTGTATTTCTCAGACAAACAGAAACTGTGTGAGTTCATGACCACACAACCAAACTTGCAAGAAATTCTCAGATGAGTCCCGTGTCTTGTATCCAAGAAATAGTAATCACTACCATGAACACACAAGAAAGAACAAAACTCACTGGTAAAACACAAATGCGAACAATAAAGAAAAAAAAATCTTATCACCTCAAAAAAACAACCAACATATTTATATAATCTAAACAAAAAGCAGTAAAATGGCAGGAGTAAGAATGTACCTGTCAATAACAACTCTAAATGTAAATGGATTAAATTCCCCACTCTAAAGACACAGACTGATTGATTAGATTTAAAAGCTAGATCCAACTTGATGCTGTCTTCAAAAGACCCACCTTACTTGTAAAGATACACACAGACTAATAGGACGGAATGGAAAAAGATATGCCACACAAATGGAAACCAAAGCCAAGCAGGAGTAGCTCTTCTTATATCAGATAAAATAAACTTTAAACTAAAAACCATAAAATAGACAAAGAAGGGCACTTTATAATGATAAAGGGATCTATCCAGCAAGAAGCTACAACAATCATAAATATATATGCATCCAACTTGGAGTATCACAGTATATAGAGCAAACAGTATTAAACCTAAAGAAAGAGATAGTGGGAGACCTGAACACCCCTTTCTCACCACTGGACAGACCATCCAGGCAAAAGATTAACAGAAAACATCAGATTTAAATTGCACTTTAGACCAATTGGAACTGTCAGATATCAACAGAACATTTCATCCAACAACTACAGAATATACATTCCTCTCATCAGCACATGGAATATTCTCTAGGATAGACCACATGTTAAATCACAAATCAAGCCTCGACAAATATTAAAAAAATTGAAATCATCCTAAGCAATTTTTCAGGTCACAATGAATTAAACTAGAAATTAATAAGAAGCAAAACTCAGGACACTAAAGAAACACTTGCAAATTAAATAACAGGCTCCTGAATGACTTATGGATCCAAGAAGAAATTAAACAGGAAATCAAAAAATTTCTTGAAACTAATGAATATAAAGACACATCATACCAACAACTGTGGGATGCTGCAAAAGCAGTATTAAGAGGGAAGTTTATTGCAATAAACACTTACATCAAAAGAATAGAAAGACTTTGAATAAAAGACCTAATGTTACATCACAAAGAACTAGAAAATCAAGAAGAAGCCAATTCTAAAAGAAGTACATGAAAAGAAATAATTGTGAACAGAGCAGAACTAAATGAAATAGATACCAAAAATAATACAAAATATCAATGAAACAAAAGGTTAGTTTTTTGAGAAGATAAATAAAATAGACAAACTATATTAACTAAAGAAGAGAGAATACCCAAATAACAAATATCAGAAATGAAAAAAGATACACTACAACAGATACCACAGCAATACAAGGAATAATTAGAAACTATTACAAACAACTATATGCCAAGAGATATGAAACCTGGAGGAAATGGATAAATTTCTGGACACATACAAACTACCAAGACTAAAGCAAGAAGAAATAGAAAACCTGAACAGACCAATCACATGCTGGTGAGATTGAAGCAGTAATCAGCAGTCTCCCAACAAAGAAAAGCCCAGCCCAGGGTCAGTTGGCTTTACTGCTGAATTCTTTCAAACCTTTGAAAAGGAATTAATGCCAATTCTCTTCAAACTATTCCAAAAAATTGAAACAGGGGCCATTTTACTGAACTCATTCTATGAGGCTAGCATCACCCTGATACCAAAACCAGACAAAGATACTACAACAACAACCAAAAAAGAACCCCTACAAGCCAATATCCTTGCTGAACATAAACACAAAAGTCCTTAACAAAATATTAGCAATTGGATTACACCAACACATCAAAAAAAATTATACACC
>NW_007730448.1:87314-92059 GCF_000696425.1 Galeopterus variegatus | reverse complement strand
ATCCGTTGCCGGACATGGAAAAAGACAAAAGACAAAAAAAAAAATAAAAATAAAAATAAAAATAAAAAAGTAAAGAGGAATTAAAACCAATTCCCTTCAAACTATTCCAAAAAATTGAAACAGAGGCCATTCTCCCAAACTCATTCTATGAAGCTATCATCACCTTGAAACCCAAACCGGACAAGGATATAACAAAAAAAGAAAATATCTTTGATGAACACAGATGCAAAAATACTCAACAAAATACTAGCAATCAGAATCCAGCAACACATCAAAAAAATTATACACCATGTTCAAGTGGGATACATCCCAGGGAGACAAGGATGTTTCAACATATGCAAGTCAATAAATGTGATACACCACATAACAAATCAAGGACAAAAATCATATGATAATCTCAATAGACTCAAAGAAAGCATTTGACAGACTTCAATATCCCTTTGTAATAAAGACTGTCAGCAAATGAAGTGTAGAAGGTAAGAATCTAAACTCAGTAAAAGCCATATATGACAAACCCACCACCAACATCATTCTGAATGGGGAAAAGCTTTCAGGCTTTTCCTTAAGAACAGAAACAAGACAAGGATGCCCACCAATACCCCTCCTATTTATTATAGTGCTAGAGGTGCTAGCAAGAGCAATCAGGAAAGAGAAAGAAATAAAGGGCACCCAGATTGGAAAGGACAAAGTCAAACTGTCCCTGTTTGCAGATGACATGATCCTATATATAAAAAACTACCCAAAAACTCTTAGACCTAATTAATTATTTCAGTAATGTTGCAGGGTACAAAATCAATCCCCAAATATTAGTAGCATTTTATACTCCAATAATGAACTAGCAGAAAATGAAATCAAGAAAGTAAGCCCATTTACAAAGTCACCAGAAATATAAAATACCTAGTAATCAATTTAACCAAGGAGGTAAAAGATCTCCACAATGAGAACTACAAATCACTATTGAAATAAATTACAAAGGACACAAAGTGGTGGAAAGACATTCCATGCCACTGGACTAGAAGAATCAACATTGTGAAAATGTCCATACTACTCAAAGAGATCTACAGATTCAATGCAATACTCATCAAAATACGAATGGCATTTGTGGAGGTTAATTCTGGGTGTCAATTTGATCAGATTAATGAATGCTGAGAAACCTGGTAAAGCTCTCTTTTTAGGTGTGTCCATGAGGATGTTTCCAGCAGAGATTACTCTGAGAGCCCGAGTGGACTGGGTGGACAAGACTCACCTTCAATGTGGGTGGGAACCATCCAATTTGCCGGGGGCTCGGAGAGAACAAAAGAGAGAGAAATAAGGTGAATCTCTCTCTATCTCTACCTGCTGGAGCTGAGATACACTCTTTTCTCCTGTCCATGGACATCAGAGCTTGAGACTCTTCAGCTTTTGGGTTCCAGAACTTACACCAAGTACACCATTGGCTTCCCTGGTTTTGAGGCCTTAGGACTTGGACTGAGCCACGCTACTGGCATCCAGTTTACAGACAGCCTGTCATGGAAATTTTCTTCATAATCAGGTGAGCTAATTCCCCTAATAAATCCCCTCTCATATTTATGGCATATCCTATTGATTCTGTCTCTGTGGAGAACCCTGACTAATACAACATCCTTCACAGAAATAGAAAAAACAATTTTAAAATTTGTGTGGAGCCCCCAAAGACCCCATATAGCTAAAGCAATCTTGAGCAAAAAGAACAAAGTTGGAGGCATCACACCTCCTGACCTCAAAATATGCTATATAGTAACCCAAACAGCACAGTACTGACATAAAAACAGAGAAATAGATCAACGGAACAGAACGTAGAGCCCACACACTTACAGCCTACTGATTTTTGACAAAGGTGCCAAGAATATACAGGAAGAAAGGACAGCCTCTTCAATAAGTGGTGCTGGGAAAACTGGATAAGCCTGGGGCGGAGGGGGAGAAGGAGGAGGAGGGGTGGACTAATGAGTACAAAACTGTGCTATTTATCTACCCTAAGTAATTCATTGTGCAGTATATGTATGTACTGAAACAACACACTGTACCCCACAAAAATAAATGTAAATGAAATTGAAAAAAAAAGAAAAAATTAGACCAGCATTAATGAGCAATGTTTTCAAATCAAGCATCAGAAGAGCAAACTCAAGATGGTTTTAGCAGAGAGGAAATTTATTGACTTACTCAATGACTGTTTAGGGCAGAACTGCATTTCTATGGCTGGATGATACAGCGCATACATTTCCAGGACCTGGTGCTCTTCCTTCATTTTGCTCTGTTTTTTATTTATTTATTTATTTTTTTTCCTGCATGTTGTCCTCATTCTCAGACAAGGTCTTTGCCTGAGTTGCAGCAGTTGTAGAGTAGATCTCACATTTTTTTTCTCATAACATCCACTGAAAATTCCTATAATTATAAAATAAATTGAATTTCATATATCAATTTTAATTCACTACATTAATAGAAGAGAAAAACATGTAATTTTCACAATTGAGGCTAGAAAGGCATTTGATAAAAGGCAAGCCTTTTTTTTTGAAAATTCCTATAATTATAAAATAAATTGAATTTCATATATCAATTTTAATTCACTACATTCATAGAAGAGAAAAACATGTAATTTTCACAATTGAGGCTAGAAAGGCATTTGATAAAAGGCAAGCCTTTTTTTTGTAAAAGGTGTTAGCAAATTAAGGATAGAAGGGCGGTATCTTAACTTGGTAAAAGATACCAAAACCTACAGCAAACCTCATACCTTATGGAAAAACTTTTGATGCATTCCCTTTGAGATCAGAAACAAGACAAAAATGTCTACTAACACCACTACTATTTAACATATCATTGGAAGTTTTGGCGAGGCTTATCAAGAAAAAGAAACAATATAAGCACTGGAAGTTAAGACATAAAACTGCTGTAATTTACAGGTAATACGAAAATCTACTTAGGAGATATTTCGTTCTGTACACCAATAATAACCAAACAGATAATAATTTTAAAAGGATAACATCCTCAATAGCAACGAGAACAATAAATTATCTAGGAATAACTTTAAAAGAATACACAGACCTCTATAGACACAACTTCAAAACTCTAAATGACATGGAATATGACTAAAAACAGAGGCATTCCGTTCTCTTACTCAATATTATAAAAAGTCACTACTCTAAATTAACCTAAATATTGAAAAAAACAACAAAACATAGAAATTTGTTTGCCAGATGTATTAAGGTATTTTACAAAACTAAATAATAAATGTAACAGATAAATGAACCAATGATTATCCCAATGAATCCAGAGACAGATCCATAAATGTACGAGAACTTTATATATAATAAAGGCAGCACTACAAATCACTGAGGAAATCCATCAAGACCAAAAAGTAGCAGAGGATTTGGTTCAATGGGAATTCTTAAACCAAGAGAAATGTAAATCACTACAGCCGCTTTGGAATGCAATTTGGAATAAACATCCTCATGTACTATGATAACAAGTTTTGCACAAGTGTCCTGAGAGTTTGACATAAGTATTATTAAAATATACCCCAAAAGACATACAGAATGCTCTCTCCATGGCTAAAGGAGACATTCAAATTGTTAAATGGAACCAAAGGACTGGAGCAGGGAGGAGGGGGCAGACCCTTACCTTGCAAACACATGTTGCTATGTCACTGACTTTTATGAAATTTTTCTTTCCTGTAACTCAGTAAAAGGCAACTCTCTGAAGATAAGGTCAAATTAGCTATAGCTGGTAATTCTACATTGACCTCCAACAAGTCTACCTGGCACCAGTCATCGACCCCTCCTTCTCATTCTTAGGAGCCCACTATGGCTCCCATTAAACAGAAGACTCCACGGATATTCTTTTCTTTTTCTTGATAAAAGGGGCTGTATCAAAACCAGCCATGGCCAATCTACAGGATGATACAGATTCATAACTAAATCCTACCAAACACTCAGAAAAGAATTAATACCAATCCTTTCAACTTTCAAAAGGAGAGAACAGAACTGAGGTTAGCAGAGGTGGGAAAGGGAGGAGGATGAGCTAGGGAGGAAATGGTAACAGTAACACACCTTGGTGCCTTATAATCACAGGCATGTTCACTCACTGCACACACAAACAGCCTTCCTCATAAATATTCATAGCATTCCTCTAAGCTTACTGAATATGCTGTAAACCTGATCCCAGGAGGCATAAATACCAGTCTCCTCCTCTCCCCAGGGAGTGCATACTTTTGGTTTGCTCAGAGATTGCATTTCCCTAATCTGCAAATTACTTCTTTCCTGGAAAATAAAGTTTCCCTTTTACTTTTTTAGCAGATCCTGTGTTCCTTTTTGGTAACAGTATGTTCATAGCAGCACTAAGCATAATAGTAAGAGTGTGGAAACAATCCAAACGGACATCAGCAGAAAAATGGATAAAAAAAAATTATGTTGGTTCATGTTGTAGTCACAAGACAGTATGCATAGCAGTAAAATGAAAGAACTACAGGTATGCTCAAAAGCACAAATGAGTTTTGGAAACAATGTTGAATAAAAAAGTCAAGTTCCAGGAAACTATATATTGTGTGATACTGTATTTATGACACCACAAAACTAAATATATTGCTTAGAGGTGTGTGTGTGTGTGTGTGTGTGTGTGTGTGTGTGTGTGTGTGGCAGATTAAATTATTTTAAACACTATTTAAAATGATTTAAAAAAAAACAAGCTCTTAGGAACTTCTAGTCTTCCTTGTGCACTCTAGAGAAATCCCCTAG
>NW_007730448.1:80656-87304 GCF_000696425.1 Galeopterus variegatus | reverse complement strand
GTGCATGTGTTTAAATATATTGCTTAGAGGTGTGTGTGTGTGTGTGTGTGTGTGTGTGTGTGTGTGTGTGTGGCAGATTAAATTATTTTAAACACTATTTAAAATGATTTATAAATATATTGCTTAGAGGTGTGTGTGTGTGTGTGTGTGTGTGTGTGTGTGTGTGTGTGTGTGTGTGTGTGTGGCAGATTAAATTATTTTAAACACTATTTAAAATGATTAAAAAAAAAACAAGCTCTTAGGAACTTCTAGTCTTCCTTGTGCACTCTAGAGAAATCCCCTAGGCAGAGAGTTGCAGATGCTTGTGGTAAGACTCCATCTGCATTTATGGGAATGGCGAATTCCAGAAGATGCAGATGGAGCACCAACAATGTCTGCTACACAAAGAAGCACAAACACAAAATTCAATCTAGAGATTACTTCTGTGGTTGAAGCGGGTGTAGGCAATAGGGGAGAGCACTTAATAGACAAAATCACATTTGTGACTTTCTAGTTCCTGAAGGTCAGCTGGTAACCGTGAGTTTGTGTTGTTAATTATGTTATTATGCTTCATAATTTATATGTATTCTTTCAAAGCTTCATTAAAATAAGAAAAATAAAATATTTTTCTTGAGATGAAAAAGTAAGCAAAAAAAAACCTCTCAATTAGAAAAAAATTGCTCCCAGTTATTAAAAACGCTATTAATTATACAGTATATTTTCTGCAGAATACTAGTATAAAAGCCCTTGATTTTTCTTCAATAATAGCTTTGTTTACTTTTCTTTTTCTGTCTCGTAAGACATCTTGGGTGGAATTTATAGTTATGCATTCCTTTTCAGATCCTGAAAATCTAGTTGCTCCTATCTCATAGATAATTCAGTGCTCACCATCACCAGCGCCTGCTAGATATCAAGTGGGAAGAAGGTACCATGCAGTGGACATTTTCATTCCTCTTGTCCCCACAATCCTGCTCCTTCTCCTTCCCGCATCTCCAGGGCTGGGAAAAGAGAAAGGGCAATAGAGGAAACGGGTAAAATCTTACTGACTGAGGCTATTATAGTCCATAGGGCTGATGTTGTCATCTGCCCAAGTGGGTACCCTCATGCTGCTCTCTGAGTTACTTGGGAAGTCCCAAGAGGGGAGTCTAATCACCACTTCTCAATTCCCTCATGTGGAAGATGCACTCTCCCTCCAGCCCACTATGTTCCTGCTACCTTTGGTACTCCTCATAGCCTCTGGCTGCTGGGGTCCCTTTCTCTGGCAATGTTCTTAAGAAGGGTGCCAGTTTGGGGCACTAGTAAAACAGTGGAAACTCAGATATCCACAATATCTGATTACTTACGGCATTTCCAGTTTAGCTTATTGGCCTGCATTATCTTGAGGTAGGAGGTGCTCAGTTTCCATGGGCTCGGGTTACAGGACACACCTCTGGTGACAAGCCATTCCTCGAGGTTTCAGGCCACTCCTGTTGGTCCTCCCCTAGAAGAAAGTTACTGCTGCTCCATAAACCTATTTTCAGCACCAACAGGAGGAAATTGAGAACTCAGGGGGTTGGCTAATGCAAATCCAGTGGCTGGGCATGCTCACTAGAGAAGGGTTATAGAATGCTGGTAGCTGAATGACCTTCCACTACAGGTGCTAAAGAGCACAGAACATTCTTTTTGTATCAGACTTACTTTCAGCTGGTTGTTACTCGCTTTCCTGGGGCCAATGTGCACTTCGCTGGCTGAGGTGTATATGCTTGCTCTCGAATCAAACTTACTTTCTGCAAGCGGCTGCTCACTGTCTTGAGCCAGCCTGCACTCTGGACTGGACTTTTAAGTGTGTATTTCTTACATTTGTAGTAAGCGTGGTGTGGGCCCTGCTCAGTCTCTAGAGCACTCTCTCTGTGGAGCCTGTATTTCTTATCTGTTACATCAAACCTGTTCTCACCTTCTGCTGTGACTCTGCTCTTGAATTCTTTCCTGTGGTGGAGTAAAGAACCTGGTAAGAGGACGGGTTGGGTTGAGGCATGCTAACCGGCCCCCAAGCCCTTCCTCCAGCATCAATCTTATTTAATTATTACAATGATCCTATGAGGTAAGTACTATTCTTAACTTCATTTACAAATGAGGAAAGTGGAGCTCAGACAAATTAAGAAGGCTGCACCTAATTATTGAATGCTAGGGCTGGACAGAACTGAAGCACTCTGACTTCAAAACCTGAAGCCAAGTGATAATCAATAGGATGCCTGGAGGAAATGAAATCAGACAAATGGAGGTAATTTCATCCTGGCCATGTTCAGATGTGATGAATCATTCCTGTCTACGACAGAAACCTTATTCATTTTTCCTGAGGTTCAGTGTTCATTTTCCCTGAATTGGGCTGGTTGTTAAATTACTAATCCATACATGCCAGTACTTTGCCCTTTTAGCTCATCTTTTTAAAATTCCATACCTATTAACATTTTCTTTAGAGATGTTTTAAAAACATCAGTTAGGCTACAGGTTTATATGATTTGAATTTTGAGAACCTTTTCTCCCTGTTTTTTTCAACATGGGCACTTTTTAAAAAAAATTGGAAGGTAAAATATTTTGATATGTGTATACATTTTGGAATGGCTAACTCAAGGCAAAAGAGTAGAATAATTTAAACAATTGCAAGAAAAATCAAAGAAGACTCACGCTATCTGATATCTATTTTACATAAAAGCTATAGTAATGAAGAAGAAAAGAACACGAAGTATTTGACGGAAGGATCGACATACAGATCAATGGCACAGAATTCAGAGCCTAAATATAGGCCCATACGATATAGTTAACTGATTTGTAACATAGATTCAAAGGTAGAGAGCATAGCCTTTTCAGCAAAAGGTGTTGGAACAACCATATGTCCACATGCCAAAAAGGGAACCTGACCTAACCATCAAACCTAATACAAAAATTAACTGAAAATGAAATTATGGATATAACTGTAAAATATAAAACTACAAAATTTCCGGAAAAAAACTGCACTATCTTGGGTTTTACAAAGTTTTCTTAAATATGACACTAAAAACACAATATTTAAAGAATGGTAAATTGGACTTTATAAAAATTGAAAAGTTTAGCAATTTCTTATAAACACGTGCTTGCCCTACAACCTTAGCAATCCCATTTCTAGATATTTACCAATTGATTTAAAAATCTTTTATTTATATAAAAAAATCTTTATGAAAATGTTTATAGCAGCTTTATTTATAATCACCAAAAACAAAATAATCTAATTTTCCATCGATGGCTGAGAGGCTAAACAAACTATATTACACCTGTACAATGAAGTGGTTAAATCTAAGCTTTGAGCTGGGGTGGGGGGACAAGAAACAGTGAACCTGGAGCATATTGTGGTGTCAAAAATGAGAAAAGCACACAAAAAATAAAATGAAATAATAAATCAACAAATAAATAGAAAGAAAACGATGAATGCATATCAACCAAAAAGAGCCTCCAAATGGCCAAAGCTGTAACAATTTGTGCAACAAAATTAATAACATAGTATTGGATTATAACTAAAAGTATCAAATATTCATGAGTTTATGTTGAAATAAATAATTGAATAAACAAATTGGTGAGAAGGGGCAACTGAAATGATTTCAAATAAACAGTCAAAGAATTCCAAGTATAGCCACATGTAATATTTATGGCCCTAGGTTTAATAGAAATAGTGTTTTAAAATATTAAATCAGTAAATACATGAAAATTGAATAACTCATTTGAATTGTTAGGTCTTTCTTTTCTCCAGACATACTGTATGTTATTTTAGTTTTTCCAAAAAAAACCCAAGAAAATTATGATTTCCATTCTTTTGTTTTCTGAGCAAAAAGCTACAGTATTTTTTGAGATTCTAAATGTTCACTTTGCTTTATTTTTCTTTTTTTAATTCTTTTTTATAGCTTATTAAGATATATTAGACACAAGCCACTGCACTTATTTTCATGTTTTAATGCTATTGTAAATGACATTTAAAATTTTAAATTTTTGATTGCTCTTTGCTAATATATCTAATACAACTAATTTTTACATATTTACCTGGCATCCTGCAACCTTTATAAACTGACTTAATAGACCTGATTAATTTGGTTTGTAGATTCCATAGTATCTTCCACATACAGGATAGCATCAACTGTAAAGACTTCTTTTATTTATTATGTTACAATCTGTATGCCTTTTATTTCTTTAATTGCCTTATTTCACTGGCTAGATGCTCCAGAACAATGCTTAATAGGAATTATGAGAGCAGAAATCCTTGCCTTGTTTAGGATCCTAGGGGAAAATAATTCAATCTTTAACCAAGAAGTATGATGTTATCTGTAGATTTTTGGAAGATGACCTTTATCCGGTTGAGAAAATTCCCTTCTATTCTTATTTTGCTGAGAATTTTTTTTTCAGAAAAGGATGTTGGATTTTGTCAAAAGTTTTTTCAACGTCTGTTGGGATGATCATATTTATTATTGTTATTGTTATTATACATTCATTGATTTCCAAATGTTAAATAAACCTCCTATTGATAGGATGAATTCCACTTGGTTCTGATATATATTTTTTGTTTGATTTGCTAAAATTTTGTTACAACTTTTTTTTCATGGGAGATATTAGTCTATATTTTTCCTTTTTTATAATGTCTTTCTGTGATTTTGATATTGGGATAATATTGGACCCACAGAGTAAGTTAGGAAATATTCCTCCTTCTTCAATTTCCTAGAGAAAGATGATATATAAATGGTATTATTTCTTCCTCAAATATTTGGTAGAAGTTATCAGTGAAGCAAACTGGGTCTGAACTTTCTTCACAGGAAGATTTTTAACTACGAATTTATTTTATTTAATATGTATAGGGCTATTCAGTTTATGTATTTTTTACTGAGTATCTTCAAGGGATTTGTTAAAATTTTCTTATAATCCTTTATCTGGAGGAACTGTAGTTATGTCACCTCTCTTTTTCCTGATATTGGTAATTTGTGTTTCCTCTAATTTTTTATTGATTGGTCTGAATAGAGGCTTATCACTGTAATTGATCTTCTCAAATAACAAGCATTTGGTTCTGATTTCTATTTTATTGATTTTTTGCTATGATTTATTATTTCCTTTCCTTTACTTAATTCTGCTCATTTACTCCTCTTCTTCTAGTTTGTTAAGGCTAAAGCTGAAGTTATTGACTTATGATCTTTCTTCTTTTCCAATATGGATGTTTAGTGACATAAAATTTCCCCTAAGCATGTCTTTGGCTTTATCCCACAAATTTTGGCATATCCTGTTTTAATTTTCATTCAGATAAAAAATTATTTTTAATTTCCCCTTTAATTTCTTCTTTGACCCATGGGTATTTAAGTTTGTTATATAGTTTCTGTGATGGTTAATTTTACTTGACAATTTGTCTAGACTATGGTGACCAGTTGTTTGGTCAAATACTTGTCTGAATGTTGCTGTAAAGGCATTTTTAAGATGAAATTAATATTTACATTCAATTGACTTGAAGTGAAGCAGATTACCTTCCATAATGTGGGTGGGTCTTATCCAATCAGTTGAAAGCCTTAAGAGCAAAGATTGAGATTTCCCAAAGAAGAAATTATGTCTCCAGACTCCAGCATAGAAATTCTGCCTGAGTTTCCAACCTAAAGATTGCAATACAAACACACACACACTCACACACACTCACACTCACACACTCACACACACTCACACACACACTCACACTCACACACACACTCACTCACACACACACACTAACACACTCACACACACACTCACACTCACACACACACTCACTCACACACTCACACACACACACTCACTCACACACACACACTCACACACACTCACACACACACACTCACACACTCACACACACTCACACACACTCACTCACACACACACTCACACACACACTCACTCACACACACACACTCACACACACACTCACACACTCACACACACACACACTCACACACACTCACACACACATGGGTACTTCAAAAAGATTGTGAAAAAATAGAATTAAAAGATAATGCAAATCTCTGTACAACCTTTTGAACTACCCTTGTATATCTCCTATTAATTCTATTTCTCTGGAAAATCCTGACTGAAACAGCTTCCAAATATCTGAGGCTATTCTAAAGATCTTTCAATTTTTATTTCTGATTAAGGCCATTGTCGTCAGACAACATACTTTACAAAATCTGAATTCTTTTCAGTTTAATGAGAATCGTTTTATTGCCCAGAATGTGGCCTACGTTGGCAAATATTATGTGTCTACATCAAAATAATGTGTATGTTGCTACTGGTGGATTGAATGTTCCAGACACTCAAAATAATGTGTATGTTGCTACTGTTGGATTGAATGTTCCAGACATGTTTTTTAGGTTAAGTTGGTTGATAGTGTTATTGCAGCTTCTATACCTTTATGTAGTATTCCTTTATATGGAATGCTTGTTTTATTCGTTTTTGCAAGAGGGACACTGAAATATATCACAATAATTGTGGATTTGTCTATTTTTCCTACATATCTATTAGTTTTTGCAAACTCTGTTAATAGGTTGAGAAATGTTCAGAAATGTTATGCCCTATGTTAGAATTGACACCTTTGTAATTACCTGTGGTAATGACTTTCTTTACTCATGGTAATATTTTATTGATCTAAAATCTACTTTTTCA
>NW_007730448.1:79160-80488 GCF_000696425.1 Galeopterus variegatus | reverse complement strand
TTTTTGCAAGAGGGACACTGAAATATATCACAATAATTGTGGATTTGTCTATTTTTCCTACATATCTATTAGTTTTTGCAAACTCTGTTAATAGGTTGAGAAATGTTCAGAAATGTTATGCCCTATGTTAGAATTGACACCTTTGTAATTACCTGTGGTAATGACTTTCTTTACTCATGGTAATATTTTATTGATCTAAAATCTACTTTTTCAAATATTAACATAGCCATTCCAACTTACCTTTGATTAGTGGTAGCATTTGATTTCTATTTATTCTTTTTTCCCTTCTTGCTATTTGCTTTCTATTTGTCCCATCTTTTGCCTTCTTTTTGGATTTATTATTTTTTTATTATTCCATTTAATCTTCTTTGTTGACTTATTAGCAATAACATTTTGTTTCGTTATTCGGGTGGTTGATTCGGCATTCATGGAATACATCTTTAATTCATCACAGTCTGCCTCTAAGTAGTACTATTCCACTTTACCTTCAGCATAAATTTCTTACAACAGTATACTGTCAGTTACCCCTTTCAGCCTTTGTGTTATTGTCCCATTTACTTCTACACATGTTATAACCCCCCCCACACACACAAAGAACTGTTGCCCTACACATGTTGTTGTCTGTCCTGAAGCTGATTTGCACAGAAGGACACTACACTACCAAGCAAATGGGTAACCTATCTCTAGTAGTTACAGAAAAAAGGTGGCCTCTCCCTACCTATACCTACAGACACCCAAGTAGAAGAGATCCAAAAAAGGTCTCTTAATACCCTTAATAAACCATCTTCTATTTTAACATAACTATTTTTAACTTTAGATCTGTGTTGCCAAACTTCAGCTGAGATTGTTTTTGTTTGATTATGTTAAGCAATAATTGCACTAATATCTAGTAATCTAGTGGAGGGAAAAACCACACTTGTCATTTTATATGTTAATCAGGATAATTAATAGTGAACGTTGTTTATGAACACATACAAATATGATCTTCATAATTCAATATTAAAATTTCTACATTGTATAACATTTAACATGTCAACTATTTTGAATCTTAATATACTGCATACAATGTTTATAAAAATTGCAGGCATATCAGAAATCTCTTGGTTCAAGCTCTTGATAAATTGGCTTATAGCTTCTGAAAAATGGATAAAGTCACTGACAAGTACATGGCAACTTCTTGAGTAATGAATCATTGTGCTCATTAATTATTATATAAGAAGACAATGAAATATGTGAATAAGTGGTAAATCATCTCAATATTTTAGCAACTATTAAGATCTAATTGAATGATATAAGCTGTACCATATTGAGCTATTTTTTTTTTTTTT
>NW_007730448.1:67572-77844 GCF_000696425.1 Galeopterus variegatus | reverse complement strand
AAAAAAAAAAAATAGTACTGAATAAAATATACATAGAAATATCAGTGAAAGAGAATAGAATTCCCTATAATAGATTCAAAAATATGTAAAAATAATTCATGTTAAAAGCAAAAAAGAAAGCATTGTTAAATTATTTGTTTAGGACAATTGACTCTCACGTTAGAAAAAATAAATGTATAATCCTATTTTATGCTACATTCAAAAAATTCCAAATTTAGTAGACTAAAAAAATAAATAATTAAGTACAAAAGTATGAAAAATAATATAGGCAAGTATGTTTATAACATGGAGTGGGGGAGATCTCCCTAAGAGTTAGCAGAAACCAGGAGTCACAAAGAAAACCAATACCTGATTTGAGTACATAAAAATAAAAATTTCTGTATGACAAGATCATTACCAAAGTTAAAAAAAGAATCAGGAAAAAGTAGTAGCACAAAAGGAATGAAGAGTTACTATTCCTAAAATTAATTTTAAAGAGCAATTGGATAAAAAATAATCAATGAATTTGAATAGATATTTGATGAACAAGGAAATCTAAATGGCCGATCAACATGAATAATGCTCTATCAGTTAGTGTTTGGTGAAGGAGAACAGAAACTGCTGTAGGCATTTCAAACAGAAAGGGATTTTAAATTACACACTCACTGAAATGGCTGGAGGAGAAAAGTCAGGAAAGGCCACTCTGGCTTTGAGGTTCAACACTAAGCTTCAGAGAATCAGGAAGGTGCCACTGTTGCCCACACTAAGAACTGTGGTCCCTAATAGCCACCACTTATAGCTGCCCCTTGCTGAGGTTGGAGATTTGCAGAGGGTGCTGCAAAACCTCATTTTGTCTGAAACTCACACATTTGCCTACCATTGACAGACAACTTCTGCTTACCTTCCACCTTCCAAATATTACATAAGGATTCTAATTGGCAGAATTTTAACTGGAATACATCTGGCAGGGGCTTTTGAAGAAGATATTTCTCAGGATTCCAGTCCAGTATTACAGGGAAGAGACTAGAACAGGAAGGAACAGAGCTGAGTGCCAACATTCATTTCATCTGAAAGAGATGCTCAACCTTATGAATAAGAAATAAAAAAAACCAAATGCCATTTTTTAAAATCAGATTGGTAAACACTGAAAAGATTGACTATATCCAGTGACAATATACAATTTCAAACAATTAGTGAGAGTACAAATTTGTAAAATTGTTCTGTCAAATAATGTGGCAACAAATAAAAAAATTATATATTTAATCTAGCAATTCCACTTAGGAATTCTCTCTTCAGGAAAAATATAGCAACAGTATATAAAAATGCATAAGGATGGTTATTATAACATTATGCATAATATCAAAAAGTAAGCAATTCAATTGCTAAATGTAAGTTAATACATAGGTTATTTAATGTTTATTCTATTGAACTAGTAAAAGAATTAAGTAGATCAATACATATTGACCTGTAAAGATAGACATGAATATATAGATAACGTGTTTCTCGTATAAAAAATACATGTATATTTTGATATGTCTGAATATACTAAAGAAAACTTGGAAAGGTTATAGACCAAATTATCATCAGCAGTTACATTGGATGATGAATCTGTATGGTAAAATGAGTGAGATATTTAACTTATTATTTTGTAAAATTCTTTTAAAAAGCTTATTGGGATTGCAGTGATTTGGTTCTTTTTGTGTTTCATGTTATAAGGCTACCATTTTTAGGATCCAGGTCCAGAGTGATGGTATAATCAAAGAAACAGAAAAAAAAAAACTTTCAAAATAATGTTTTTCTTATTCGTCTGTCTTGAAAACTGTGAAGGGAAAACAGAAATCAAAGTCAAACTCCTTAAAAATCCCTTATGCTCCACTTCTTCATATGCAAATGATTCTGGGTTTCTTTCTTTGAAACTCCCCCAAACCTAGCTTATGTTCAAAAATCTTGCCATTTTTACTCAAACCACCATCTCATACCACAATTCTGCATAATCAAAACCCAGAGAACCAATCCTGCAAGTGGTGGTTCTCCAAGTGTAGTATATTTGATAATATATCCAAAATATTCCTTATTGACCCCAACAATTCCACAAAAGTGCATATTTCCCTGACATGGTGATGTTGTGCTTGGCCATGTGACTTGTTTTGGCCAAGGACATATGTGATGTGTCTAGGCTCTAAGAAATATCACCATGTTTCCATTTGTCCCTCTGAGTACTTCCATTCTTGACCATACTAAGAACATGCCCGTGATAACTGCTATCCCTCAATCTGGACTCCAGCTGACCCACACCTGCTGTGTGGCAGGTATTGTCCTAATTGCATTACATGAGTTAAGCAAATTCTGTAGTCACAATGATCCTTTGATGTAGGTAAGATTATTGCCTCTGTTATACAGATGAGGAAGTTGAAGCAAAAAGAACTTAGCAAATTACCCACATTTATAGTAATAAAGAGATGAAATGTAAATTTATCCTAGCTTCAGATACTGTTCTTTGACCACATGACATACTTATGTTCATAATGACTTCTGCTACAGATTACATGTATCCTCCCAAAGTTCATAGTTGAAACCTGATCCCCAATGTGATGGTATTTACTTGGGTCCTTTGGGAGGTGATTATGTCATGAAGGAAGGGACCTCATAAGTGGCATTAGTGCCCGTATTAAGAGAGACAGAGAATTCCCTTCCTCTTCCATCATGTGAAGACACAGAGAGTCATCCACCTATGAACCAAGAGATGGCCTTCACCAGACACCTATTTCTATTGTTTATAAGCTACCCAGTCATGGTATTTTGTTATAGCAGCCCATATGGACTAAGACGCCTTCCTTTTCCAAAACATCACAAAAATATCATACTATATTTTACCTTTAAAAAATTTTTAAATTTTGTCTCTCAATCTTTCAGCCATCTAAGAAATATTTGCTTTTGTATAGTGAAATGCTGAATTCTCTATTAGCATGAAATGTCAATCAAAACTCCCTCAGTACCTGGTACTTTTTTATTGGAGGCAATCAAACAAAACTCTGCAGAATTAAAATAATATTTCTTTTAGTGCTTGAAGTTTTTCATTTTACGGCAATCATTTATCATTTAAACCTTAGCACATTGGCACTTCTGGTTCTGTAGGGCACCATTGACCCAGTACATTTCCACATAGATAAATAAATGAATCATAATATTTATAATATGCAAAAAAAGCATGCACACATACACACACAAACACGCACATCCACACCTGATGCAGAAAAATTTACTTCAGTTTTACTGTCTGAAAGCTACCAAATAATCTCCATCCTTAAATTCATCATATAAAACAGACCACAGGAATTTTCTTTCCATATAGTTAAAAGCATGCCAACAAGGGAGACCGATAGCTAAATGCATCCATAAGTTATGATTGAAGATTGTTAAGAGCTTAGAATGAAGAGGAAGAGGTAAGACAGAGTAAAAACAGTTGCTAACATGACCAGTGTAGTTTATAGAACTCACTTATTAAAAGTTTATACTTAACTATTTTACTTTTGGATGGCAATATAAAAGACGGAAAAGTATAATATGTATAATAGACCAGAGTAAGCTCATTTATCACTAAGACTTAAAAATGCATTAACTAAAACTGAGTTATAATATGAGATTAAAAATTGATCTTTTGCACTTACCATCACTAACTATTTGAAAATGAAAAGGTGAGTTAAAATATAACTTAGGTAATTTTTTAAAATCTCATTTTATGCAGTATTTATATATAACATATTAGTGATTTATATTGTGTCTGCTATAGATAAAAAATTAATGGAATTGTTCATGGAATATTCAAGGCTTGAGGAAACACAACTTTTAATGGAAGTATGAAACCAATACTCTTTATGGATTATTCATTGTTTTCAGCTTCTCATAGCATTTATGCAAAGTTATATATTTAAGGTACTGTGCAATTATTTCTAAGTTTTGACTCATCACTTGGCCAGTGATATAGCTCAATATTTTCATTTTCATTTAAGGAAATGTGAAGTTGAAGATTAATTGAAGTACCTTAGCTTCCCACACAAAATTCAGAGATTTGATAAATTTATTATTTTTAGGTTTCTTACACTAAACTATGAAATTACTTCACTGAATTGTAGTTTATTTAAGTTTAATATGTTCTTTCTCTTCAACTCTGGGTGTTTCTAATATTAGCACAGAATGTTCACCCATAGAAAAAAACTTACTTAGTAAGGACATGTGAATCAAGGCAAAGTTTTGCCTCTAAGTTTTTAAAAAATATATATTCGTGCACACACGTGTGTGTGTATATTAGCCACCCCTTCACCAAGAATTCTTCTTCTTGGGCCGGCCCGGTGGCGCACTGCTATAGTGCGTCGCTTGGGAAGCGCGGTGGCGCTCCCGCCCGAGGGTTCGGATCCCACATGCAGACCGGCCGCTCACTGGCTGAGCGAGGGGCGGGAGCAACGCCGAGGGTTGCGATCCCGTGGCTGGTCCCGGTCCGGTACGGGCGCGACACTGAGGGTTGCGATCCATTGCCGGTCACGAAAAAAGACAAAAAGGAAAAAAAAAAAAAAGAATTCTTCTTCTTGTGGCCCCATTGTAGCAGAAACAGATAAGATAAGAAAAACAAAGAAATAATTGATTTAAGGGGAGTTAAAGGAGACTGAGCTAACAGAAAATGCAAGGAAGCACCATCTTCCCCAGAAACAAGCTAGCAGAATGGGAGGGTGGAGGTGAAGTCATGTGTGGCCAGGCGGCTCTGGCTGCTGACCTTCTCCTTCCCAAGAGAAACAAAGGCTCAAAACCACACTGCTTCACTCACGCAGAAGCAAACTGTTATACTAGGTCTCCCTACAAGCTAGAGCTAAATCCAGAGCAAACAGAGAGAGAAAATGCTTCCTTTTGTTACTATTCAAAGCCAGCTCAACACAATAGTTATAAGGCAATTAATAATGGCAGTGCATATCAATGCAAAACATTTTAAAATAAAATATTAGCAAATAAAATTGCAAGAATATTTTACCTTGATAAAACAGCCTCTTGCTAGGATAGAAAATCAAAAACAATCTATTACTATAATCCATCACTTAGAATGTCCAAGAAGGAGGAAAATTATTGTCTACATAGACTAAAAGGCATTAGATAAAACTTAAAGCATTCATTTTAAGAAAAACTTGCATTAAAATAGGAACAGAGATTCCTCCTTATTATGATAAAGAAATATGCATATGCATTTGTGTATATAATGTAAAGCCTTGACACCAGTGTATACGTCTGTGTTTATACATCAGTCTGAAAGTTACAGTTAAAGTTGAATATTGCAACAAAATAAAAACTCATATTAAAACCACAACGAAGAAAAATGGTCATTATTGGTACTATCATTAATTACTTAGGCAGATCTAGCCAAGGTAAATAGCAAGAGAAAGAAATAAGAGGCATAAATATTTAAAAGAAGAATGCAATATTATCATTAATTGCAGAAACTGGTATAGTATACCTAGAAAATTCAAGTGAATAAATTGTCCTGCTATTAGACACAAAGAGAAAATTCAGGGAGCATGATGAATATATAAAATCTTATTGTATTTCTATATACAATTAGCAGCCAATTAGAAAATATAATGGAAATAAAAGTCAAATTTGTGAAAGAAATCTTCTATATGAGACACCAAAGAAAAAACTTAATAGAGAAGTTTTTCATTATTTACATAATTAAACATTTTAAGTGTTACCAAGGGGTATTAAAAATATTTGAATAAATGCCAATATTTATCATATTCTTGGATAAGAAGAATCAATACTATAAGAATTAGAGTACTCTAAATTTTAAAGCTAGAGAAACTAATTCTAAAGTTTATGAGAGAGAGGGAGAAAAAAAAGTAAATGAGGAAAGACTAATCCTGTCCAACACTGTAAAGTCACAGCAATTAAAACTATTTACATAAAAAAAAGGTGTTAGAGTAATTACTACCACATTCCTTTTATCAAATTCTTTTTATCCAAATAGGTTTGAAACATCAGTGATTTGGTAAACCATAAAAGTTCTAAAACAAAATATGGGTAGATTTTCCCCCAATAATCTTAGATTAGAAATGCCTTTATAAGAAATAAAACACAGAAACCATAAGGGAAAGATTGATAAATTTAATTGCATGAATATTAAAATATCTGCATAAAGACATAAAGTCAAAAGACAAAAAGTAGGAAAAAATGCAATACATTTGATAAATGGCTAATTTCTTTTATTTATGTAGAGGAATTTTAAGTCAATAAGAAAAACACCAGCAATAACAAAAGCAAAGGGCAGTTCTCAGAAAAAGAAAAATATCACTACACATTAAGTTGATTTATCTTGCTTATTAAGATATGCAAAATAAAAACATGGATAGCCCTTCTTAACCTACTATCTTAAGAAATGAAAAAAATATTTGAAAATTCACACTGTTGGAAAGGATATGGGAGAAAAAGCATCCTTAGATACTGCCAATAGGAATATAAATTGACTTAAACTTTTTGGAGAACAATTTGGCAATGCCCATCAAAATTAGAAATGTACACATTACCTAGTAGCTCATCTTCAAAAATACCTACAGGTATGCTAGCAAATTGCCAAATGATATAGGTACTAATTTTTTATTGAAATGTTGCCTTTCGCAGCAAAAGACTGGATTGTATAAATGTCCATCAGTGGTTGAATAAATTATCATTCACTCGTAGAATGGCATAGTTTGTAGTAATGAAAACAAATTAGGTATATCTATATTTCTATGTGTTGATTTGGAATACCTTAAAGATAAATTTATAAAGTCAAAAACAAGATTCAAGATAAAGTAGATATTTTATATTTAGAGATAATGAAATGTGACTCTATTAATTTATATATGTTTCTACTTGTATGAAACATTCTTGGGATGGCAGACACAAGAAGTCAACAATGATCATCGTCAGTTGTGTCAGTGATCTGAGGGACTGATGTATCAGCTGGGAGAGAGCCTCACTTTTTATTACATAGTTGTTTTTATACTGTTCTAATGTTTGCCAGTCCTATTTATTTTAAAAATTAAAAAAAAAAAAATTAAGCTTGTAGGATGTGTGTGAGTATCAAGCAACCACAAGGAAAAAGAAGTGAAAATATTATCAAAATCTTTGTTCAGGGCCGGCCCAGTGGCGCACTGGATAGTGCGCCGCTTGGGAAGCGCGGCAGCGCTCCCGCCCGAGGGTTCGGATCCCACATACAGACCGGCTCCCGCTCACTGGCTGAGCGAGGCGTGGGAGCAACACCGAGGTTTGCAATCCCGTTGCCGGTCCCTGGTCCGGTATGGGGGCAACACTGAGGGTTGCGATCCGTTGCCGGACACGGATAAAAAGACAAAAGACAAAAAAAAAAAAAAAAACTTTGTTCATAATGGAATAATGAGAGTAATTTTATACTGACAAACTTCACAATCTACTGATAAAGTAGACTAGTCGTTTTTCATTATGTGGCAGATAATTTATCATCAAGCTTTTTACATTATAAAAACTAGAAAACACAAGCTCGGATTTAAAAAAACACAATTATATTGGTTTATTCAACACACTAATACCACTAAGACCATTTGAGTAGTGTTAAATTAAATTAAATTTGGCCTAAAGTTGCCTCCATTCTTTGACTTCCTAAATAGCCAACAGCAATCTGACTTAGTATGCAAACAAACTGCAACCTAAATTAAGAGTATATTCTTTTTTTTTTGTCTTTTTTTTTTTTCCGTGTCCGGCAACGGATCGCAACCCTCAGTGTTGCCCCCGTACCGGACCAGGGACCGGCAACGGATTGCAAACCTCGGTGCCGCTCCCGCGCCTCGCTCAGCCAGTGAGCGGGAGCCGGTCCGTATGTGGGATCCGAACCCTCGTGTGGGAGCGCCACTGGGCCGGCCCTAAATTAAGAGTATATTCTATAACAAGTAGCTGAATCTCAGCCAATCACAGGCTGACAACTAATCAGACCATTGACATATAAGGCAAGTGCCTCATCACACCATGCCCAAATAAGGCAAATGTGGAATTGTAACCAGTCAAGCTGTTTCTGTATGTCACTTCCTGTTTCTGTCTACAAATACTACCTGTCCATAAGTCATTCTTCTCTCAGATAAACTCTTCTAAATTTAACTTGTCTAAATTTCTTTTTTAACAGTGGAAAAAAATATGGAGAAAGAGAGCGTATAACATAAAATTGTCAAATAAAAACCAATAGGGTTTATGTACTAGAAACATAGCCCCTACCCCCCACTGTTTTTTCAAATAAATTCCAAAGAATAAATTTTTTTATCTGACTACTTGTAATGTAATAGTAAGCCCTATCCAAACATGGGCTACCTTGAGGTCTCTGGAATAATGTAGAGATGGAAAGATTTCAAGGTTATCAAATCAGTTTTATTTACCACCTGGCTCTACAAGGCTGTGGTGTGGCATTTCTCAGGGTGCACACAGGTTTATGTTCAATTCAGCAGCCCAACCTCTTTCCCTAAGACAGCACTGAGTTCTCCTATTTTCTTTATCATATACGTAACACTAATGCATGCCTTCATATGTGCTTGAATAATATAGTCCTTTTAACATTTTTAACTATCCCACTATCCTAGAAGGACACCAGGAAAGCAGGAATCTAGGGGGCCAGTTCACTGTGACTCAGGCTTGGTGTCACTATTTATGTTCTCTATTAATAGACTATTCTCTGGTTCTTGAGTTTCTTCATTGTGATTTTTCTTATTCCAAATGTCCCTAGTTTTGAAGTGAGATATTCTTGACCTCTCATCATATAGCCCACTTTATATTCTACCTGGAAAAAAAATTAATGCTACAAACTCATCTTTAATAAAACCTTAAAGCCTGGCATGAGTAATAAGAGCATATATTTTTAAAATCACTTGGAGTTTAACAAGTCTTAAGAAACAAAACAGTCAAAAGAAATAGAACATATTTACAAAATGTTTAGAAAATATTATGGCTATTTTTAAGGGTCTTTATCTTTTAAGATTATATTGATAAAATATTTCTAAATTAAATGACATGCTATCTATGGTTTGCTTCAGAAAAAAAAAAATACAGATTGATTAGGGATACAGATGAAATCTTATGTCCGTGAGGAGTTGGTAATTGTTGAAACTGGATGGTGAATATGATGGATTATTATACTGATTTTCTGCTTTGTATTTCCTTATAATATATTATAGCAAATGGCTTTTAAAACATCATACTTGTAGCTTCGTCTTTTTTAGTTTAATTGACTTTTGTTTCATGTAGTTTGAGACCATGGTAGTAGGAGCTACAAATTTAGAATTCTTATGTATTCCTTGTGCATCACATTTTTATCATTATGAAATGTTTCCCATTATTTTTAGTAATGTTTCTTACCTTAAAGCCTACTCTTCCTAATAAGATTATAATTAAATATACTATATTTGGTTAATAATTGCATGGTATATTTTTTCATCCCTTTAAAACATTTCTGCATCCTGTTTACAATGTGTCTCTTGTAAGAAGTGTATACTTGGGTTCTATGTTTTCATCTAACCTGAAATCTGTGTCACTTAGAGTATTTAATTTTAATTTTATATTTTAGGTAAATTTTGACATATTTGAGGATAAAAAAAAATTATCTTACTATTTGTCCTCTACTTGTCTTACCTATTCTGTGTTTCCTTTTCTCTACTGTCTTGGCTTTTCTTGGATTAATCAAGCATTATTTAATGTACACCCCATTAGGTTTGCAATTATATATTATTTTAATAGTTTTTATAATAATTATAACATGTATTACTGGCTTATTAGGAGCCAATGTTACTTTTACCATTTTACAAACAAGATAAGGGAATTTCCATCACTTTAAATTCATTGAAGTCTCGCCCATTTTTTGTGTTATTGTTGTCATGTATTTTAATTCTACATATATTTAAACCTCATAAGTATTATTACAGTATTACTCAGTTAATATTAACTTCGATTTACCCACATTTGTACCCTCTTCACACCTTTTTTGTCCCTTTCTACACTTTTATATTGTATCTGGCAGCATATTTGTAGGTTTACAGAACTCAGTTTATTATCATTTTTGCATAAATCTACTAGGAAAGAATTCTCTCAAGTTTTGTGTGCTCAAAAATGTCTTAATTTCACCTTCATTTCTTTTTTTTTTTTTCTTTTTGTCTTTTTTCGTGACCGGCAACGGATCGCAACCCTCAGTGTCGCGCCCGTACCGGACCGGGATCGGCAACAGGATCGCAACCCTCAGTGTCGCGCCCGTACCGGACCGGG
>NW_007730448.1:63917-66650 GCF_000696425.1 Galeopterus variegatus | reverse complement strand
ATTGTTGAAAGAATTATTCACCTTTTGTTGCTCTTGGAAATGCAATTAATACTCTGGTATCACAGCGCACAGCTCTCAGGATCGCGCTATCTCCTGGCACGGCCACTCCAGACCCGTCGCCATCTTGGACCCCCTTGTTGTCATGTATTTTAATTCTACATATATTTAAACCTCATAAGTATTATTACAGTATTACTCAGTTAATATTAACTTGGATTTACCCACATTTGTACCCTCTTCACACCTTTTTTGTCCCTTTCTACACTTTTACATTGTATCTGGCAGCATATTTGTAGGTTTACAGAACTCACTTTATTATCATTTTTGCATAAATCTACTAGGAAAGAATTCTCTCAAGTTTTGTGTGCTCAAAAATGTCTTAATTTCACCTTCATTTCTTTTTTTTTTTTTCTTTTTGTCTTTTTTCGTGACCGGCAACGGATCGCAACCCTCAGTGTCGCGCCCGTACCGGACCGGGACCGGCAACAGGATCGCAACCCTCGGTGTTGCACCCGCACCTCGCTCAGCCAGTGAGCGGCCGGTCTGTACGTGGGATCCGAACCCTTGGCGGGAGCGCCTCCGTGCTCCCAAGCGGCGCACTGTAGCAGTGCGCCACCGGGCCGGCCCTCACCTTCATTTCTGAAGAAGAATTTCAATGGTTAACAGTAAGTGTATGAGTCTGTTTCTGTTGCTTATAACAAAATACCTGGAACTGGGTAATTTGTAAGAAAATGAAATTTATTGCTTACAGTTTTAGAGGCTCAGAAGTACAAAGGCCAGGGAACCCATCTGGTGAGTATTCCTTGGTATTGGCTTTACAGCAGTGCAGGTGTCTCACATGGCAGAAAATGGAAGATTAGGGCGACACACTCCTGTTGTGCTCTCCTTTTAAAGCCCTCAGAACTATGCCCCTGACCACCATTATTAACTCATTCACTATGGTATGGTCTTACAATCTAAAACCTCTTCAAGGCCCCACCTTTCAATTACCCTAATAGGATTACCCACCCTCCTAACACTCTCACAGTGTGGATTAAGTTTTAGGGGGACCTTTGACCCGAGGCTTTCTACCCCTGGCCCCCCAAAACTCATGTCCTTTTCACGTACAAAAACATTTATTTCATCCACAAAGCCTTAGCTTGTTTCAACTCAAAGATCCACGGTTCAAAATCCCATCTGTGAAATAAAAATAAGTTATCTACTACCAAGACACAATGGTGGGACAAGCATAGGGAACACACTCCCATTCAAAAAGGGAAAAAGAGGCCAAAAGAAAGGGGTAATAGGACCCACACAAGTCTGAAACCCAGCAGGGTAGGCATTAAATCTTACAGCTGGTGAATCATGTACCTTGACTCCATGTTCAAAGTCCTTTGCATGTCGGTGTGGGGGTTAGATCCCAATTCCCTGGGCAGCTCCACTGCTATGGCCTTCCTGGTCTCAGACTACACTTCAGCTCTTGCAGGCTGGTGTTCCACTCTGATAGCTCCACAGGTCTGGGGTCTCCATGGTGGTCTTACTCCTATGGCTCCAATTGACATGGAAATGATGGGGGTTTTCTGCTGCAACTTCAATTCCACATTTCTGCTTGGCACTGCTCTAGGGAAGGCTGTCTGTGGTGACTCTACCCCAGTGACAGATCTCTTCCTGGGCCCCCAGGCTTTTCCATACATCCTTTGAAATCAGTGTGGAGGTTCCCAAGCTCTGGCTTTCTGTGACCCTGCAGACTTAACACAACATGGATACCGCCAAGGCTCCTGGCTTCTATATTTCAAAGTAGCTGGTCCAGCCACACTTGGAGCCAGTTTAGTCACAGTTGGAGCGGCCAAAGCAGCCAAGCTGCTTGTGCAGGGACCAGCATCCTGAGGTGGCCCTGGGCAGTGAACGCATGTAGGATACCTTGGTCCTGTTCCCAAGGACTATTCTGTTTTCCTAGGCCCCTGAGCCTGTAATGGAAGACGCAGCCTCCAAGATCTCTGAAATGCCTTCAAGGTCTTTTTTTCCCTTCTCCTGATAATTCCTTTCTTCTGCACTTATCTCCTTAGCCAACATTCATACACCATTGAATTGCTCTCTTGAAAATGCTCTCTGTTTCTTTACCACATGGACAGGCTGCACATTTTCCAAATCTTTATGCTCTGCTTCCCTTTTAAATTCTGGCTTTATGTCGTGCCTTTGTAGCCATAACTCAGCGTAGGCTGTTATAAGTAGCCATGTAGCTTCCTTAATGCTTTGCTGCTTAGAAATTTCTTCCAGCAAATACCCTGGGTCAGCACCTTGAATTTCCACATTCTGTAAAGCTTTTGGGCATGAACAGAATGCAGCCAAGTTCCTTGCCAGTTCCTAGCCAGGGTGATCTTTTCCCCAGTTTCCAATAAGTCCCTTCTCATTGACATCTGAGATCTTCTTAGAATGGCCTTTACTGTCCCTATTTCTATCAACATTCTGCTTACTACCATTAAACCAGTCTTTAAAAAGTTCCAAACTTTCCCTGGCTTTCTTGTCTTCTAAACGTTCACCAGCATCTAGGCTTTTACTTGCCCACTCCTCCAAATTCCTCCAGCCTCTCCTCAACACCCAGTTCCAGAGCTATTGCCACATTTTCTAGTATCTGTTTGTTATAAGCAACATCCCACTTGTCTGTTATCAATTTTCTTTTTTTTTTTTTTCCTTTTTGTCTTTTTTTGTGTCCGGCAACGGATCACAACCCTCAGTGTCACGCCCACACCGGAC